>NC_084747.1:11603280-11783280 GCF_033978785.1 Entelurus aequoreus | reverse complement strand
TTCATTAAGCAGCCCTTGGTTTGGGCCCTCCTGATCTAAAAGGTCCTATTGCCTCCACATTTCAAAAATCCTTTCATTGGCTACTTCAACATTATTAGTGTTCATAAGTATTTAATAATGACAGATAAATAAGCCAGATTAAAAAATACAAATATTTGTCACAATTTTTTATACATTTGAAAAAAAAACAACAACAAACAGCTAAAACAGGAGTGTCCAAAGTGCAGTCCGGGGGCCATTTGCAAGATTTGTTGGCATGCAACATGAAAACAACAAAAACCCAACAATTTTAAAAAAAGTAGGAAAAAAGAGCAAAAAGATGTAATGTAGTGAGAGAAAAAAGATTAATATTTAAAATTTAAGTCTAATTATGTGGGTGAAATGTTGATATTTTTTTATTTGGTAAAAAGGAAATTCTACAAACATATATTAAATAGCAATAGGGTTATATGCAAATATAATGACAATAAAGTCCATTCTATTCTAAAACTTAGGGATAGTGACAAAATGTTTTATTGATAATTATTGGTATCAAAATTTCAGATTTTTGTAATTTATTTTCAGATGGGCCAACAAATCTTGATTGATTGATTGATTGAGACTTTTATTAGTAGATTGCACAGTACAGTACATATTCCGTACAATTGACCACTAAATGGTAACACCCCAATAAGTTTTTCACGGCGTCCACGTTAATCAATTCATTGATTATATTGTAATTAGGTATTACCATTGTAATACCTAATGGTGGTACACTTTGTCACCTATAACACAAATATGCCACTAAGTTGTGTCTTTAAATGTATGTAATGTCTCTTTGTATTACATAAATATATGTTGTTGTTTTTTTACAAAAAATAAAAAAAATATATCAAAATGGCCTTCAGATAAATAAGCCAGATAAAAAATAGAAATATTTGTCACAATTTTTTTTATACATTTAAAAAAAATAAAAAATAAAGTTTAATTGATTCAAGTTTGTAAAAACAACTTTTTATGAATAATACAATTGTTTATTAATCAAACAGAGTATCAATTTGAATAAATGATTTGGAGGGATAAAAGTTGTTTACATTTTTTACATTAATTATCCGTGGACACTTTCACGAACTGGTCCTTTATAAATACAGTGAAAGGCCTACATTTTGAAAAATGTAGGACATGGAAGTTGCTCGCTTCTGGCGCATGTGTAAACATAGTTTACATTTAGTCACTTCTCTGTTCTGCAGCAACAACAATATTTTGTGATATCAAGATACAGTATGTCACTGATAGAATATTTAGCCTGTGATAGATATTATTAATACATACATACACTTCCTTGTTGCTAAACATTCAAACTGAACACCCAAATCCATTCCATGTTCATTTAGGTACAGTATAGGAAACATAGGAAAAGTAAACCAATCATAAATGGTCTTCTATAGTCACATGACAGTTCTTATTCATGTAATAAAACACATTTAGGTGTTGTTGAACGTAGAGGATATGTTGTAACTTACACTCTGCGTGCATGTACGACACTGTCATGCAACCTTGTCACGACACAAACACAATGTCATGATCACTGATGTACACTTGTGTAATCCAAAAGAAGGGCGAGGAAAACCACATCTATGTTGTTCTCCACCAATCAAAAGTTACGTAGCTGCTGTTCTTGGCATCACTTAGCACCGCAAATCGTCACTTTTTTAGGTGAGTTCTCTCATGGAACTTTACACTTTAATGATTTGGAAATCTTTCCGCACCTATTGTGTGCTGTCAACCCAATCTTATAGTTCAACCTTTACCCCCAACCGAGCACGTAAAAGACTATTCTCCTCTGTGTGTTCTCATGTGCGCATGAATACCTTTCTTGTCCGAGTATCTTTTGCCGCAGACTGAACAACTGAAGGGTTTCTCTCTGCTGTGTGTCCTGGCGTGTTTCACCAACAAGTATTTCAGCGAGAAACTTCTACCGCAAACTGAACAACTGAAGGGTTTCTCTCCGTTGTGTTTCAGCATGTGCCGGTTCAGACTTTGTCTGTAACAAAATAATTCACCACAAACGGAGCAACAAAACAGGTTTTCTTCCGTGTGCATTTTCATGTGCATTTCTCTAGTTTCCTTGCAGGTGAATCCTTTGCCACAAACTGAACAACCGAAGGGTTTTTCTCCAGTGTGCCTCAGCATGTGTCTCGTCAAAGTCTGTCTGTAGCAAAAGAATTTGCCGCAAACTGAGCAACGGAAAGGCTTTTTGTCCGCGTGCGTCCTCATGTGCATTGACAAAGATGCCTTCAAGGTGAACAATTTACCGCAAACTGAGCACAGAAATGGTTGCTCTCCCGTGTGCCTTCTCATATGTGCAACCATTGAATATTTCAGGGAGAATCCTTTCCCGCAAACGGAACAAGTAAAGGGTTTTTCTCCGGTGTGTTTCAGCATGTGTCGGGACAAATTTTGTTTGTAACGATATAATTTGCCACAGACTGAGCAACGAATGGGGTTTTCCTCCTTGTGCGCTTTCATGTGCGCTACCAAAGTTGCCTTCTCAGTGAACATGTCACCACAAACTGAACAACTCAATTGTTCATCACGTGTGTGCGTTTTCATGTGTTTCACCATACTTGACTTCTGAGCGAATCTTTTAGCGCATACCGTGCAACAAAAAGGTTTTTCTTCTTTGTGCATTTTCATGTGCGTTACCATGGTTGCCTTCTCTGGAAATATGTGACCGCAAACTGAGCAACCGAAGTGTTTTTCTCTGGCGTGTGTCCGCGTGTGTTTTACCATCAGGTATTTGAAAGAGAACCTTTTGCCACACGCTGAACAACTGAAGGGTTTCTCTCCGGTGTGTTTCAGCATGTGTCGGGACAAACTCTGCCTGTGCGCAAAGCCGCCACTGCAAACGGAGCAGCGGAAATGTTTTCTTTCCGCATGCGTTGCCATGTGTGCATCCATGCTTGCCTTCTGAGTGAATCCTCTACCGCAAACTGAACAACTGAATGGCTTTTCTTCTGCGTGAGTTCTCATGTGTTGAGTCAAATTGCAATTTTTGCTGAAGCTTTTAGCACAAACTGAGCAACTAAAACAGTTTTCACCCGTCTTCTTTCCGGGACATTTAGAGAGTTTGTTGTCAGTGTGAGTCCTCATATCGCCTTCACAGTCTGTATCGCTGCTCAAAGGTACTTCAACCCCGTCTTCAGCCTCCCTATCTGATAGTGGAGCTAAGAGGTTGCCTGGTTTTGGTTTCTTTTCATCATCTTCAGTCTCCAGGAGCAACTTTGTGATATCCGTGAGACCCTCTCCCTCCTTAGTCACCCAAAGTTCCTCCTCTTCCTGTTTAATGTGGGGGGGCTGTGGATCCTCCTGCTTCAAAGTGGAGCCTCCCCCTCGCGGCAGAGGGGGGAGTTCTTCTGGAAGACCAATAAGATGCTGAACGTCTGCAAGACCCAAAGAATGAAAAGACTCTGGTTTGTCATCGTAGTCTTCAGTCTTCACAGCGACAACAACTAGTGGCAGCTCGGGGAGATCCGCTTCCTGCCACTGAGGGGGAAATTCTTCCAGGTGACCATTTAGTTGCTGGATGTCTGCGGGACACAAACACACTTTAGCTCAAACATGTAGAGACAAAGTCCCATTTACCCTGACTTTATTGCTTCTGGGGACATGTAGGTACAGAATACAGTAATTTTATATTGTAATACAGTAGTAATACAGTACTTTGACAATGTGTTCAGAGAGTGTGTGTCTGCTGCCACCTAGTGTCTGTTCATAAGTTAGGTATCACTTCAACTATGTGTGTGTCCATCCATCCATCCATCTTCTACCGCTTATTCCCTTCGGGGTCGCGGGGGGCGCTGGAGCCTATCTCAGCTACAATCGGGCGGAAGGCGGGGTACACCCTGGACAAGTCGCCACCTCATCGCAGGGCCAACACAGATAGACAGACAACATTCACACTCAAATGTTAAATAAACATCTAAACGTTAAAGCTAAATTTTAAATGTTAAACCTAAATGTTAAATCTAAATATTAAAGCCAAATGTGTAATCTATATCTAAAAGTTAAAGCCAAATGTTTAACCTGAATCTCAATGTTAAACCTAAATGTTAAATTTTAAATCTAAATGTCGAAGCTGAATGTTTAATCTAAATCTAAATGTTAAAGCCAAATGTTTAATCTAAAACTAAATATTAAAGCCAAATGTTTAATCTAAATCTAAAAGTTAAAGCCAAATGTTTAACCTGAATCTCAATGTTAAACCTACATGTTAAATTTTAAATCTAAATGTTGAAGCTGAATGTTTAATCTAAATCTAGACGTTAAAGCTAATTGTGTAATCTAAATCTAAATGTAAAAGCTAAATGTCTAATCTAAATCTACATGTTAAACCTAAATGTTGAATCTAAATCCAAATATAAATATAAATGTTAAACCTAAATGTTCAATCGAAATGTTCAATCTAAAAGTTAAACATAAATGTTAAATCTGAACCTGAATGTTGAATCTAAAAGTTAAAGCTGAATGTTAAATCTTGCCGTTAAGTACAAATGTTGAATAAACATCTAAATGTTAAAGCTACATTTTAAATGTTAAACCTAAATGTTAAATCTAAATATTAAAGCCAAATGTTTAATCTAAATCTAAAAGTTAAAGCCAAATGTTTAACCTGAATCTCCATGTTAAACCTACATGTTAAATTTTAAATCTAAATGTTAAAGGCCTACTGAAAGCCACTACTACCGACCACGCAGTCTGATAGTTTATATATCAATGAGTGCAACTTGGAAATTTGAAGTGGAAGCAAAGGGGCTAATGGAAATGGTTAGCAAATGCTAACGAAAAGGCCTAAGGTGGAATTCCAGGCTGGAAGAGAAAAGGCATTTTCTCAGTTGTAATTGATAACCAGCTGTCAGGCTATTTCAGATGTGAAATGAAAGAAGGAGAAAATATTACTGAACAGCTAAAAATGATTGAAGAAACTGACGGATAAATTAGGGTTTGTGAACCTTCCGTTCATTTGTTTATAAAACCAACACTAAAAAAACAAAATAACCATTTTTTTTTTCAATATCTGTTTCCAGACCCAAAATCTTAAAAATGGACAACAAATAATTTTTCCATTTTTTGCTTTTGTGCAGACTTGGAAAATGCAAACAATAGTTAAAGGTCCATGTACACTTGAAAAATGCAAACAATGGGTAAAGGTCCGTGTACCTTCCGTTCATTCTATTTCACATTTACACATTTTGGGCCATTTTTTCTGTTTTCATTTCTGAAACAAAAGTTGAACAATTATTTAATGAGACTTTTTTAAAACGACAACAGAACTCCTGCTGAACAAAGATGTTAGCGTTATGCTAAAAACATGCTGAACGCAAAGGAAAAGTTAAAATACTGTTTCCGGTTCAATTTGTCATCACACAGACGCATTTTTGCATTTTGGATGAACAGTTGTTTTTTGTTTTTTTTGTGTTTATCTGGAAACATTTTAATCCATAACATTTTCTGGCAATATTTTAATGAAAATCAACCCTTTTCTGTTTGTTTTCAAATCTGCCATATATAATACAAATTGGAAAACGCCCCAAATTTTATTTTTTGATCGAATGCAGCTGAGATAGGCTCCAGCACCCCCCGCCACCTCAAAAAGGGACAAGCGGTAGAAAATGGATGGATGGGATGGATTTGCGTTTCAGAATTGGAACTAGAATGAAGGGAAGGTACACGGACCGTCTGTGAACCTTCCGTTTATTTTTTTATCAATATAAAACCAACACTAAAAAACAAAATAACACGTTTTTTTTTCAATATCTGTTTCCAGACCCAAAATTTTAAAAATGGATAACAAATAATTTTTCCATTTTTTGCTTTTGTGCAGACTTGGAAAATGTAAACAATGGATAAAGGTCTGTGTACCTTCCGTTCATTCTATTTCACATTTACACATTTTGGGCCATTTTTTCTGTTTTCATTTCTGAAACAAAAGTTGAACAACTATTTCGTGAGACTTTTTGAAGACGACAACAGAACTCCTGCTGAACAAAGATGTTAGCGTTATGCTAAAAACATGCTGAACGCAAAGGAAAGTTAAAATACTGTTTCCAGTTCAATTTGTCATCACACAGACAACTACCCATTTTTGCATTTTGGATGAACATTTATTTTTTATTTTTGTGTTTATCTGGAAAAATGTAAATCTATAAAAGGAAAACAGCACAAAATCCAATTTTATGGCAATATTTTAATGAAAATCAACCCTTTTCTGTTTGTTTTCAAATCTGCCATATATAATAAAAATCGGAAAAAAGCCCAAATTTTATTTTTTGATTTGCATTTCAGGATTGGAACTAGAATGAAGGGAAGGTACACGGACCGTCTGTCAACCTTCCGTTTATTTGTTTATTAATATAAAACCAACACTAAAAAACAAAATAACACGTTTTTTTTCAGTATCTGTTTCCAGACTCAACATTTTAAAAATAAATAACAAATTATGTTTCCAATTTTTTGCTTTTGTGCACACTTTGAAAATGCAAACAATGGATAACGGTCCATGTACCTTCCGTTCATTCTATTTCACATTTACACATTTTGGGCCATTTTATATTGTTTTCATTTCTGAAACAAAATTCGAACAACTATTTAATGAGACTTTTTTAAAAGGACAACAGGACTCCTGCTGAACAAAGATGTTAGCGTTATGTTAAAAACATGCTAAACGCAAAGGAAACGTTAAAATACTGTTTCTGGTTCAATTTGTCATCACACAGACAACTATGCATTTTTGCATTTTGGATGTTGTTTTTTTTATTTTGTGTGTTTATCTGGAAAAATTAAAATCCATACAATTTTATGGCAATATTTTAATGAAAATGAACCCTTTTCTGTTTGTTTTCAAATCTGCCATAAATAATACAAATCGGAAACCAGCCCAAATTTTATTTTTTGATTTGCGTTTCAGAATTGGAACTAGAATGAAGGGAAGGTACACGGACCGTCTGTCAACCTTACGTATATTTGTTTATCAATATAGAACCAACACTAAATAAACTAAAAAAAACTTTTTTTTTTCCAATATCTGTTTCCAGACCCAACATTTAAAAAATGGATAACAAATAATTTTTCCATTTTTTTGCTTTTGTGCACACTTGGAAAATGCAAACAATGGATAAAGGTCCGTGTACCTTCCGTTCATTCTATTTCACATTTACACATTTTGGGCCATTTTTTTCTATTTTCATTTCTGAAACAAAAGTTGAACAATATTTAATGAGACTTTTTTAAGACGACAGCAGGACTCCTGCTGAACAAAGATGTTAGCGTTATGCTAAAAACATGCTAAACGCAAAGGAAAAGTTAAAATACTGTTTCCGGTTCAATTTGTCATCACACAGACGCATTTTTGCATTTTGGATGAACAGTTTTTTGTTTTTTGGGGGGGTTTATCTGGAAAAATTAAAATTCATAAAATTTTATGGCAATATTTTAATGAAAATCAACCCTTTTCTGTTTGTTTTAAAACTGCCATATATAATAAAAATCGGAAAACGGCCCAAATTGTATTTTTTTGATTCGCGTTTCAGAATTGTAACTAGAATGAAGGGAAGGTACACGGACCGTCTGTCAACCTTCCGTTTATTTGTTTATCAATATAGAACCAACACTAAAAAACAAAATAACACTTTTTTTGCCATATCTGTTTTCAGACCAAACATTTTAAAAATAGATGGATTATTTTTCCAATTTTTGCTTTTGTGCACAACAGATAACAGGCTTTTTAACTCGTTTTTTGAAAATCTATTTGAGACACCGAGTTCACCCGGAAGTAGATATCCGTGGATTAGGTAAACATGCAAAAGAAGACAGGAGGACTGATAGAGTCTAAATCAGGGGTCACCAACTTTTTTGAAACCAAGAGCTACTTCTTGGGTACTGATTAATGCAAAGGGCTACCAGTTTGATACACACTTAAATAAATTGCCAGAAATAGCTAATTTGCTCAATTTACCTTTAACAATATGTTGTTATTAATAATTAATTATATTTACACTTAATTGAACGGTTTAAAAGAGGAGAAAACACGAAAAAAATGACAATTAAATTTTGAAACATAGTTTATCTTCAATTTCGACTCTTTAAAATTCAAAATTCAACCGAAAAAAAGAAGAGAAAAACTAGCTAATTCGAATATTTTTGAAAAAATTAAAAACATCATTTATGGAACGTCATTAGTAATTTTTCCTGATTAAGATTAATTTTAGAATTTTGATGACATGTTTTAAATAGGTTAAAATCCAATCTGCACTTTGTTAGAATATATAACAAATTGGACCAAGCTATATTTCTAACAAAGACAAATCATTATTTCTTCTAGATTTTCCAGAACAAAATTTTTGAAAGAAATTCAAAAGACTTTGAAATAAGATTAAAATTTGATTCTACAGATTTTCTAGATTTGCCAGAATTTTTTTTTTTGAATTTTAATCATAATAAGTTTGAAGAAATATTTCACAAATATTCTTCGTCGAAAAAACAGAAGCTAAAATGAAGAATTAAATTAAAATGTATTCATTATTCTTTACAATAAAAAATAAATAAATACTTGAACATTGATTTAAATTGTCAGGAAAGAAGAGGAAGGAATTTAAAAGGTAAAAAGGTATATGTGTTTCAAAATCCTAAAATCATTTTTAAGGTTGTATTTTTTTCTCTAAAATTGTCTTTCTGAAAGTTATAAGAAGCAAAGTAAAAAAATTAATGCATTTATTTAAACAAGTGAAGACCAAGTCTTTAAAAAATGTTCTTGGGTTTTCAAATTCTATTTGAGTTTTGTCTCTCTTAGAATTAAAAATGTCGGGCAAAGCGACACCAGCTTGCTAATAAATAAATACAATTTAAAAAATAGAGGCAGCTCACTGGTAAGTGCTGCTATTTGAGCTATTTTTAGAATAGGCCAGCGGGCGACTCATCTGGTCCTTACGGGCTACCTGGTGCCCGCGGGCACCGCGTTGGAGACTCCTGGGGCCGTACTTATCAAGCTTCTTAGAATTACTCCTAAGAAGTCTGCTAAGAGTTGACTTAAGAGTAAATAAATTCTTCGCTGAAAGCTGCACTTAAAAGTTAGTTATCAAGCGTCTTACTCACACTTTCAGCGAAGTGTAGGACTGAATCTTAAGTGTCACACTCAGAGCTGAATTACGACATTACTATGTGCCGTAAACGCAATTTTAGGTGACGTCATTTCTGTGTCCATAGAAATGACCAATCACGGAAGGGAATCCCTTGTCTAAGAATAAAGAAATATCTTGGAAATATTTAAGTGGACAATGGGAGTGTATATTTTGACAATAAACTACAAAATAATACAAAACAAACTAGTCCCCGCCGGCACTCACGCTACCGCTCCCTCTCTTCTCTCGCCCACACACTCACTGACGTCACTCACCTCACGGCCACACACATACGCTACTGTCACAACATTTTCTTTCCAATTCATTAATTAGGCAACTAATTTGAAACTGGTGTGGGTGGCTCTATATATACTAGCCCACTGCAGACACATGCAGAAATCAACAAGGAATCGAAAAGTATTAAATCTGTGACAAAAATAATATCCGCTCTGTCTAAACGATACCGTTTGATCAGCTGCTCGTCATCAAAAAAAAAAACATTGTTCCGTTCCCTGAACGTTCGCGCACGTCTCTCTCGCCTCAGTGCCATCCCCTGCTGGCAACTCCTAACCACTTAAGACACCTCTGAAGGTCTCTTAAATATCGTGGAGAGTAGGAGTGATTCTTAGACTTAAGAACGTTGATAAAAAGCTTTTATTCTTAAGTTTGAGAGTAGGACTAAATTTCGCAAATTCTCAGGACTTAAGTGTAAAATGGCACTCTAAGAAGCTTGATAAGTACGGCCCCTGGTCTAAATCATGTTGAAGTTATGGAATGTCTTTTTTGTTTACCCTCACCAAACATTGAAGATGTCGTGTCAGCGATACCAAAACTGGAAATGATATCAAATAAGATGCATTTGGACATTGCTCAATGTCACAACAACAGAATCTAACACGGTTGTGAAATGAGTGGGTGTTATATCATGTTTAATACAGACAGCGTCTGCTGCCACCTGCTGTCCATTTGTAGGTTAGGTTTCACTTCAACTCTTGTTATTGAATTCACTTCAATAGACACATCTGTATTTCCCATTGGGTTGAGTTTTTCCTTGCCCTGATGTGGGATCTGAGCCGAGGGTGTGTAGCCCTTTGAGACACTCGTGATTTAGGGTTATATAAGTAAACATTGATTGATTGATTGATTTCCCGTCAGAGATTAATAAAGTTTTCTGAATCTGATGGAAAGTTCGCTGTCTTCTCCAAGCTAACAAACAATCATGGCAGTGAAAAACTTTCCCAAAGCTTTTTTTTTATAGCCTTCAAAAAACGTTATTGGACTTCATCTCACCTTCAAGATCTGCACTTGTCGTCTTTTCCTCCGTTGGTGATTTGCTGGAAGTTGCTGATTGTCTTTCACTTTCTCTTTGACATGACGTCGCCATCTTAGCATAGCAGAAGTCGTCCATCTTCTATCACGTCTTCAATCTTCACTTCCGGTAACACGCCGTCGCTCCGAACTCAACTTCCGTTTCTTGGCTTTTAGAAAATAATATTTTCAAAACATTAATCTTTAAGACATTCATCGCTGCTGCCTTCGCCGTAAAGTTAGGATGATGTTTTTGGCGTACATTGGAAACTTTTGTCGCGAGCTCCGGACGACCACAGCCGCTCAGTCCGCCATCTTGGTCGCATCTGTGCTGTGTGAAAAGGGCATTTCGGCTCTTTGAAGAGAGTCGGTTCTTTTGACTCCGTTCTTAAAAATGAGTCGGCTTCAAAATGACCCCTCATATCTTTTCGTTGCTAAAATTGATTATACCAAAAATACTAAATGCAGATGTTGACGTTGTGTTTTAAAAAATGATAATGGGATTTTTGTTACGGCCTCACTAAGGCCTACTAAAACCCACTACTAGCGACCACGCAGTCTGATAGTTTATATATCAATGATGAAATCTTAACATTGCAACACATGCCAATACGGCCGGGTTAACTTATAAAGTGACATTTTAAATTTCCCGCGAAACTTCCGGTTGAAAACGTCTATGTATGATGACGTTTGCGCGTGACGTCAATGGTTGAAGCGGAAGTATTGGTACACCATTGAATCCAATACAAAAAAGCTCTGTTTTCATCACAAAATTCCACAGTATTCTGGACATCTGTGTTGGTGAATCTTTTGCAATTTGTTTAATGAACAATGGAGACTACAAAGAAGAAAGTTGTAGGTGGGATCGGTGTATTAGCGGCTGGCTGCAGCAACACAACCAGGAGGACTTTGAGGATAGCAGACGCGCTATCCGACGCTAGCCGCCGACCGCATGGATGATCGGGGTGAAGTTTTTCGTCGCGCCGTCGATCGCTGGAACGCAGGTGAGCACGGGTGTTGATGAGCAGATGAGGGCTGGCGTAGGTGGAGCGCTAATGTTTTTATCATAGCTCTGACGAGGTCCCGTAGCTAAGTTAGCTTCAATGGCGTCGTTAGCAACAGCATTGCTAGGCTTCGACAGGCGGCACAGCATTAACCGTGTGGTTACATGTCCATGGTTTGGTTCGGGTGTCTCCTGATAGTAGTATTGTTGATCTGCTGTCTATCCTTCCAGTCAGGGGCTTATTTCTTTTGTTTCTATATGCATTTAAGCACGATGCTATCACGTTAGCTCCATAGCTAAAGTGCTTCACCGAAGTATTGTCGTGGAGATAAAAGTCACTGTGAATGTCCATTTCGCGTTCTCGACTCTCATTTTCAAGAGGATATAGTATCCCAGGTGGTTTAAAATACAAATCCGTGATCCACAATAGAAAAAGGAGAGAGTGTGGAATCCAATGAGCCAGCTTGTACCTAAGTTACGGTCAGAGCGAAAAAAGATACATCCTGCACTGCACTCTAGTCCTTCACTCTCACGTTCCTCATTCACAAATCTTTCATCCTGGCTCTAATTAATGGGGTAATCATCGCTTTCTCTGTCCGAATCTCTCTCGCTGCTGGTGTAAACAATGGGGAAATGTGAGGCGCCCTTCAACCTGTGACGTCACGCTACTTCCGGTACAGGCAAGGCTTTTTTTTATCAGAGACCAAAAGTTGCGAACTTTATCGTCGATGTTCTCTACTAAATCCTTTCATCAAAAATATGGCAATATCGCGAAATGATCAAGTATGACACATAGAATGGATCTGCTATCCCCGTTTAAATTAAAAAAAATCATTTCAGTAGGCCTTTAAAGCACCATGTGGATGTCGTTGTGAGCGTACTCCGGTTAGGGAATAAGGACACCATTTTTACCTTTCAACTTCTTCTTTACGTGTAACTTTTTCAGCGGTGGCCAAAGTACACCCATAGACATGTTCTAAGGGTACGCAGCATGGAGCGCTACTGCCTACTGGCGCTGATGAGACGCGGGGCCGCCATCTTGGAGTGGTGATCCGCTCCACTCGGTGCAATTCATTTGGCAGGAGCAATGAACTGTCAGCGCATTTCATTCATCTTACCTCACTGAATACCACTGATTTTCACGCACTTTTTTGTCATACGTGTAGCTATGATAAAGGACACATGTTTTATTATTCATAGTTTGCTTAACAGTAATAGAATATTCTTATACGATATAAGTGACCAGACGTCCCAGATCAAAACTGGGAATATAATCCCAGAGAAGGGTCAGCTATTTTTAAATTGGAGAAACAATATGATGAGGTTATATATACATGCTGCATAAACAATGTATGAATACATTAGATATCTATATATCTTATAGACTGTATCTCTGTTGCTGCAGCAGCAGAGAGTTTATTCTGTCTTGACACTTTGTATTGATATTTTCTATTACATTCTTCCCTTAAATGATCATGTTTACAGCGATTGTTTTATATGTATTTTTGATGTATGTCGCTTTGGATAAAAGCGTCTGCCAAATACTTCAACATATATAAACACCTGAAAGTCTTTATATCAGCTAAAACCACCAATCTCTTTCACTGGATTCAGAATAAAAGCAAATGGTGTCTTACCCAACAATGTTAGTATTTGAATATTGTTACTTGAAGACTTATTCCTGCTTACAATTATACTGTTAAGAAAGTATTGTCTTATACTTTGCCTAAAATGAGAATGCATCATAATCAGTGGCGGCTGGTGAATTTTGTTTTAGGTGGGGCTGAAAGTTTGTAAAGCAAACCCCTGTAGGGGGGTCATCCTCCCCCAGAAGATTTATTTGTGATTTTCACATACAAATGAAGCATTCTGGTGCATTCTGACAAAATAATGAAGACAAAATAGAACATTTCATAGGTTTGCAGAGAACTGTATACAATATGCACCCTGAAGGCATGATGCCACCATAGGTTTGCAATCTTTATCTTCATCATTTATTTCAACTTGATGTCATTCAAGTATGACATGTTTAAATGTAATTAATTTCATTGACAAGCAATTCTATTATGGTCATACTCTTGTTTGCTAGCGGCTACGATTTCAGTACTATTGAAGATCTTTGCTCCTTCTCAACTCTGTGGTAATATTCTTTTCACAAAATACAACCAATAGTACGTTAATGTTAAATCTTACTTGTGAAAAGTCATCCCCCGATTCCTATTTTCTACAGTCCGCTCATTTGAGCGGGAAAACGCTGAACACCATCTTTGTTTTCTACCTGTCAACTGTCACTTTAGGCTGCTCGCCGGCTCCTCGTCACCACTTCAAGATGGCGGCCCAATTTCTCGCGTCACAGCAGCCAATGCTGCGTCTACTCATAACATGTCTATGCTCACATACACATTCTTCAAGGACCCCGGCAACGTAAACATAGCTGCCCGGTAAACTGCCTGACTCAAATAGACTCAACGTAAGAGGTGCATGACTAAATGATTAACTTGTTTACGTCAACAATAATATAATCAATTATATTCAACAATTAACATATTAAATGGGGATCTTTATCATCTATCTTCATCACTGACAAAGGGAATTTACTATAACATAATTATTGTATTATAATTATTTGCAATCCTTCATTGTAAATCTTACCACCTTTCATTTTGACAATTTATCATTTTAGGTGTACGCTACGCCACGTACTATTGGATTTATTGTTTACGTTGTGGCGATAAATGATCTGCAATGACAACTATTTAGCTATTGTACTTTCCTGTTTGACGACAAGTACCATAAATAACTTGAAAATTAATAATCGGCTCTGCACAAACCCTCAAATAATATCGAAATATGTTTCCTCTTACAGAAATCCATACTTCTTTTCATACGCTAAATGAATTATTCTAATCTATTCACCACGTCATCCCTACTTGAGTGACGCTTTAAAGCAAATGTGTGTGTGAGGCAAGTATTAGCATATTTTGATTAATAATCATAACAAATAGGAATCGCAATTAATTCGAAAATCTTTTTTTTTTTACATCCCTACACAACAGGTTTATTAGTCATCTGGTGCCACTTAACCGTGCGGTGTAGTACCTAAACCAGGGGACGGAAACCCAAAATTTTGAAAGTGCCATATTGGACCAAAAATACAAAACAAAAATCTGTCCGGAGTCGCAAAAAAATTAAAAAGTCTTTTATAAGTGTTATAATGACGGCAACACATGATGTAAGTGTCTATATTAGCTATATTAGCCTACTATCAAAATGACTTTAAAAGTCTTATATAAGTGTTATAATGACGGCAACACATGATGTAAGTGTCTATATTAGCTATATTAGCCTACTATCAAAATGACTTTAAAAGTCTTATATAAGAGTTATAATGAAGGCAACACATGATGTAAGTGTCTATATTAGTTATATTAGCCTACTATCAAAATGACTTTAAAAGTCTTATATAAGAGTTATAATGAAGGCAACACATGATGTAAGTGTCTATATTAGCTATATTAGCCTACTATCAAAATGACTTTAAAAGTCTTATATAAGAGTTATAATGAAGGCAACACATGATGTAAGTGTCTATATTAGTTATATTAGCCTACTATCAAAATGACTTTAAAAGTCTTATATAAGTGTTATAATGAAGTCAACACATAATGTGTCTATATTAGCTATATTGGCCTACTATCAAAATGACTTTAAAAGTCTTATATACGTGTTATAATGAAGGCAACGCATGATGTAAGTGTCTATATTAGCTATATTAGCCTACTATCAAAATGACTTTAAAAGTCTTATATAAGTGTTATAATGAAGGCAACGCATGATGTAAGTGTCTATCAGCGATATTAGCCTACTATCAAAATGACTTCAAAAGTCTTATATAAGTGTTATAATGAAGGCAACGCATGATGTAAGTGTCTATCAGCGATATTAGCCTACTATCAAAATGACTTCAAAAGTCTTATATAAGTGTTATAATGAAGGCAACGCATGATGTAAGTGTCTATCAGCGATATTAGCCTACTATCAAAATGACTTTAAAAGTCTTATATTAGTGTTATAATGAAGACAACACATGATGTAAGTGTCTATATTAGTTATATTAGCCTACTATCAAAATGACTTTAAAAGTCTTATATAAGTGTTATAATGAAGGCAACACATGATGTAAGTGTCTATATTAGTTATATTAGCCTACTATCAAAATGACTTTAAAAGTCTTATATAAGTGTTATAATGAAGACAACACATGATGTAAGTGTCTATATTAGCCTACTTTCAAAATGACTTTAAAAGTCTTATATACGTGTTATAATGAAGGCAACGCATGATGTAAGTGTCTATATTAGCTATATTAGCCTACTATCAAAATGACTTTAAAAGTCTTATATAAGTGTTATAATGAAGACAACGCATGATGTAAGTGTCTATATTAGCTATATTAGCCTGGACTCAATGATGACTATAGTCTAAAATGTTTTTTAACATAATTGTTCCTTCTGTGTCATTGTAGTCATCCAGTATCCAGTCCAGTGCCATCTAGTGTATGCTAGTCCTAACAACAGTGTTTTGCAGAAGCTCCACCTGAAAATTGGTCCCAGCATCAGCAAGGAAGAAGACATGTGATTGGTTCCCCAGTAATTGGATCCAATTCCCAGTTGTGAACTCTGAGTGTGTGTGTATGTATAAATTGACACTGAAATTGTATGTACTCTTAAACGCTCTGACGAAGGCCACGTGCCGAAACGCGTAAGCGTTCCTCTTTTTTGATGTGAGCAATAAATCAAGTGAAATGTGAGTATTTTGTCCTACTAGTCTTAATTTTGGGATGTGCTACCTTTTCAAACATTTTTGAAACATTTACTGGATTACTTTTTTTTGGGTTTGGCACTCCATCTTGAATCACATTGAGAAGCGCAATCTCCTTTTTGAACCAGTTATCTTTTGAAATTGCTGCTCCAATCTAAAATCGGACAAATACAACCACAATGGCCACATCATTTGAGCTACTCAATCAGCAGACCGAAGCAAGGTCAGAGACATTTAACTATTCAGAGGAAGACATAGAGAGTATTCTGTTGCCCCACACTGAATTTGAAAACTGGGTCCAAACTGAAAATCAAAGCACAGATACTAAAGGCCTTTTTTCTGAACTTGAAGATTTAAAGAAACAGGAGACACGATTACTGTGGCATGCTGTTACACTGTCTGAGTACAGACGACAGCAACGTATCCCCAGAGGGCTTCGAATCAACAAAATTCCAGCCTTTGGCACAGATGACCCTGACTTTATGAAGAAGTGGGAACAAATCCTAAACAAATGTTCATTAGATCTAGAAGTATTGATCATTGAAAAGTCAAAAGCTGAGCAGTCAAAAAAACTTGAAACCATAAAAGCTCTTGAGACAAAAATTCACAACCTCCAGGGATTAGAGGAGGTCACCCAAATGGAAGAGAAAATGTTGAAGTCATTGGACTCATTCAAGATACAACTCAAACAATACAAAATGAAGAAATACCAACGTGATTTGAATGACTACAAAGAGGGAACAGTTTACCAATGGCAAAAACCAACCTACAGAGGAAGACAGAGAATCAGAGCCAAACCAGGTGTCTATCGTCAATCTGATGACTATCCCTCAGCTGTGAGTGACCAATCAAGTGAGAGTGAGGATCTGACAACCAACCGCAGAGCACCTTTTTTAGATCTACCCCACCCACACCAACGTGGAAGAGGAAGAGGAAGACGAGGCGGGGCAAACGAGGGAAGAGGTCCACCCAGGAGATCCCCAAAACAATTCAATCACCCATAGTGAATCTGTCTAAAGTTCCACTCACCCCAGCCCAAACCTCAGTTCTAAATAAAGGTCTTTCATTTGCAGTAACCAACAAAGTCAATGCTTTCAACCTAAAAGTTGACACCTATAAGTTCATGAGACAACTTCATTTGAAACACTTTTTCTCTCCTCTCCATAAAAATGCAGCATATTCAACTGAACAGTCATCACAAAGTGAAGAGAGTAAAACTGGAACACAAAAACCTTCTCCCTTTGCTCCAAAGTCATCATTTTGCCCTTTCACCAACCTAAGCCCTGCGATTTTGACATTTAACAAATTAGTTGAGAATGATCTTGAAAAAATGTTAAAAAAAGATAAAGGCCCAAAATACTCAAACTTGAGTTCTGAAGAGCGCAATGCATTAGAAGAGTTGGAGAACAATCCAGAAATCACTATCCGCTCAGCAGACAAAGCAGGAGCTGTGTGTATCCTTGACACTGAATACTACCATCAGAAAATGCTTGAACTTTTGAACAGCCCCACCTACAGGAAGCTAGAGAAAAATCCTATGGATGAATTTAAATCTGAAATTGACAGTCTGCTGAAAGTTGCATTCGAATCAAACTGGATCACAAAAAATGAGCATGCCTATCTGACTAACCAGCACCCAGTCACCCCCATCATATATTGTCTTCCCAAAATCCATAAACATCCTACAGAACCCCCATTGAGGCCAATAGTCTCAGGAAGAGGCTCAGTGACTGAACCATTGTCAAAATATGTTGACTTCTTCTTGAAAGATTTTGTGAAAGACCTACCCGCCTACCTTGGAGACACAAAAGATGTACTTAACTGTCTGACTGAATATACTGCAAATCAGAATACAATATTGGTGTCTCTTGATGTTGAAAACCTATATGGTTGCATTCCCCATGAAGATGCTTTGAACTCTGTGGCCTATTACCTATCCAAGAGAGAAGCAACACACAATCCCCCTAATGAATTTCTATTAGAATTGTTACACTATGTACTGAGTCACAACTACATGCTGTATGACTCCAAATGGTATCTCCAACAAGCAGGGACTGCGATGGGGACCGCAACAGCGCCCTCTGTAGCTGGATTAGTGGTAGGGAAATGGGAAGAAGAAGTCATACATGACCCAAATAGTAACCCTTACCATTCAAATATAAAACTGTACAAACGATACATTGATGACATCCTGATATTTTGGGAGGGGACGCAAGAAGAATTGATGGACTTTGTGAAATATCTCAACAATAGTTCAGCGTTCCTTAAATTCACCTGTGAACATAGCACTGAAAAGATTAATTATTTAGATTTGAGCATACATAAAGATGAAACAGGAGCTATTCACACTTCTATTTATAGAAAAGATATGGAACGAAATTCAATATTACATGCCACAAGCAATCATCCCAAACCCCTAAAGGACAATATCCCAGTGGGTCAGTTTTTGAGGCTCAAACGCAACTGTTCAGACCTTGAGGACTTTCACTCCAAAGAAATAATCATGGCTGCTCGGTTCAAAGAAAGAGGTTATGCCTCTAACTCTATTCAGAAAGCCATACAGCGAGCTAATACTACTGCTCGTACTGATCTCCTGTCCAACATTCAGAAAACTAAGAATCCAAGCCGGGCCTGTTTCTCCACTGAATTCAACCATTGTGCTTCACAAATAAAGGAGACACTCAAGAAACACTGGCATGTGCTCCAAGCAGAAGAAACACTAAAGGACCTCTGCAAATCCCCACCTCTTTTTGCTTTCAGGAGAGCGCCTACAATTAAAAACATGGTCATGTATAAGAATATGATTCCCAAAAAGACCACCACATGGTTGACAACAACAACAACAACAGGCATGTATAGATGTGGTAACTGTGCCTGCTGTAACAATACAACAAAAACTAAATCATTTAACCATCCTCACACTGGGAAGAAAATTCCAATAAGGGAATTCATCAACTGTAAGTCAACTCATGTGGTCTACATGCTATTATGTCCCTGTAGCTTAGCCTACATTGGAAAAACCAAAAGGCCGCTAAAACAAAGAATATCTGAGCACAAAACAGCAATTCGTACAGGCAATATGGACTATGCCATTGCAAGACATTACTCTGAAGCAAACCACGGTTCACCCTCTTCATTAAGATTCTATGGGATTGAACAAATCATGATGCCCAAAAGAGGAGGAGATATTTTGAAAAAACTATCACAGAGAGAAATGTTCTGGATCTACACACTCAATACTATGACACCAAATGGACTCAATGATGACTATAGCCTAAAATGTTTTTTAACATAATTGTTCCTTCTGTGTCATTGTAGTCATCCAGTATCCAGTCCAGTGCCATCTAGTGTATGCTAGTCCTAACAACAGTGTTTTGCAGAAGCTCCACCTGAAAATTGGTCCCAGCATCAGCAAGGAAGAAGACATGTGATTGGTTCCCCAGTAATTGGATCCAATTCCCAGTTGTGAACTCTGAGTGTGTGTGTATGTATAAATTGACACTGAAATTGTATGTACTCTTAAACGCTCTGACGAAGGCCACGTGCCGAAACGCGTAAGCGTTCCTCTTTTTTGATGTGAGCAATAAATCAAGTGAAATGTGAGTATTTTGTCCTACTAGTCTTAATTTTGGGATGTGCTACCTTTTCAAACATTTTTGAAACATTTACTGGATTACTTTTTTTTGGGTTTGGCACTCCATCTTGAATCACATTGAGAAGCGCAATCTCCTTTTTGAACCAGTCTTATATAAGTGTTATAATGAAGGCAACACATGATGTAAGTGTCTATATTAGTTGTATTAGCCTACTATCAAAATTACTTTCAAAGTCTTATATAAGTGTTATAATGAAGTCAACACATAATGTGTCTATATTAGCTATATTAGCCTACTATCAAAATGACTTTAAAAGTCTTATATAAGTGTTATAATGAAGGCAACACATGATGTAAGTGTCTATATTAGCTATATTAGCCTACTATCAAAATTACTTTCAAAGTCTTATATTAGTGTTATAATGAAGACAACACATGATGTGTCTATATTAGCCTACTATCAAAATGACTTTAAAAGTCTTATATTAGTGTTATAATGAAGACAACACATGATGTAAGTGTCTATATTAGTTATATTAGCCTACTATCAAAATTACTTTCAAAGTCTTATATAAGTGTTATAATGAAGGCAACACATGATGTAAGTGTCTATATTAGCTATATTAGCCTACTATCAAAATGACTTTAAAAGTCTTATATAAGTGTTATAATGAAGGCAACACATGATGTAAGTGTCTATATTAGCTATATTAGCCTACTATCAACATGACTTTAAAAGTCTTATATTAGTGTTATAATGAAGACAACACATGATGTAAGTGTCTATATTAGTTATATTAGCCTACTATCAAAATGACTTTAAAAGTCTTATATAAGAGTTATAATGAAGGCAACACATGATGTAAGTGTCTATATTAGTTATATTAGCCTACTATCAACATGACTTTAAAAGTCTTATATAAGTGTTATAATGAAGACAACACATGATGTAAGTGTCTATATTAGCCTACTATCAAAATGACTTTAAAAGTCTTATATACGTGTTATAATGAAGGCAACGCATGATGTAAGTGTCTATATTAGCTATATTAGCCTACTATCAAAATGACTTTAAAAGTCTTATATAAGTGTTATAATGAAGACAACGCATGATGTAAGTGTCTATATTAGCTATATTAGCCTACTATCAAAATGACTTTAAAAGTCTTATATAAGTGTTATAATGAAGGCAACACATGATGTAAGTGTCTATCAGCGATATTAGCCTACTATCAAAATGACTTCAAAAGTCTTATATAAGTGTTATAATGAAGGCAACGCATGATGTAAGTGTCTATATTAGCTATATTAGCCTACTATCAAAATGACTTTAAAAGTCTTATATAAGTGTTATAATGAAGGCAACACATGATGTAAGTGTCTATATTAGCTATATTAGCCTACTATCAAAATTACTTTCAAAGTCTTATATTAGTGTTATAATGAAGACAACACATGATGTGTCTATATTAGCCTACTATCAAAATGACTTTAAAAGTCTTATATTAGTGTTATAATGAAGACAACACATGATGTAAGTGTCTATATTAGTTATATTAGCCTACTATCAAAATTACTTTCAAAGTCTTATATAAGTGTTATAATGAAGGCAACACATGATGTAAGTGTCTATATTAGCTATATTAGCCTACTATCAAAATTACTTTCAAAGTCTTATATTAGTGTTATAATGAAGACAACACATGATGTGTCTATATTAGCCTACTATCAAAATGACTTTAAACGTCTTATATAAGTGTTATAATGAAGGCAACACATGATGTAAGTGTCTATATTAGCTATATTAGCCTACTATCAACATGACTTTAAAAGTCTTATATTAGTGTTATAATGAAGACAACACATGATGTAAGTGTCTATATTAGTTATATTAGCCTACTATCAAAATGACTTTAAAAGTCTTATATAAGAGTTATAATGAAGGCAACACATGATGTAAGTGTCTATATTAGTTATATTAGCCTACTATCAACATGACTTTAAAAGTCTTATATAAGTGTTATAATGAAGGCAACACATGATGTAAGTGTCTATATTAGTTATATTAGCCTACTATCAAAATGACTTTAAAAGTCTTATATAAGTGTTATAATGAAGTCAACACATAATGTGTCTATATTAGCTATATTGGCCTACTATCAAAATGACTTTAAAAGTCTTATATACGTGTTATAATGAAGGCAACGCATGATGTAAGTGTCTATATTAGCTATATTAGCCTACTATCAAAATGACTTTAAAAGTCTTATATAAGTGTTATAATGAAGGCAACGCATGATGTAAGTGTCTATCAGCGATATTAGCCTACTATCAAAATGACTTCAAAAGTCTTATATAAGTGTTATAATGAAGGCAACGCATGATGTAAGTGTCTATCAGCGATATTAGCCTACTATCAAAATGACTTCAAAAGTCTTATATAAGTGTTATAATGAAGGCAACGCATGATGTAAGTGTCTATCAGCAATATTAGCCTACTATCAAAATGACTTTAAAAGTCTTATATTAGTGTTATAATGAAGACAACACATGATGTAAGTGTCTATATTAGTTATATTAGCCTACTATCAAAATGACTTTAAAAGTCTTATATAAGTGTTATAATGAAGGCAACACATGATGTAAGTGTCTATATTAGTTATATTAGCCTACTATCAAAATGACTTTAAAAGTCTTATATAAGTGTTATAATGAAGGCAACACATGATGTAAGTGTCTATATTAGTTGTATTAGCCTATTATCAAAATTACTTTCAAAGTCTTATATAAGTGTTATAATGAAGTCAACACATAATGTGTCTATATTAGCTATATTAGCCTACTATCAAAATGACTTTAAAAGTCTTATATAAGTGTTATAATGAAGGCAACACATGATGTAAGTGTCTATATTAGCTATATTAGCCTACTATCAAAATTACTTTCAAAGTCTTATATTAGTGTTATAATGAAGACAACACATGATGTGTCTATATTAGCCTACTATCAAAATGACTTTAAAAGTCTTATATTAGTGTTATAATGAAGACAACACATGATGTAAGTGTCTATATTAGTTATATTAGCCTACTATCAAAATTACTTTCAAAGTCTTATATAAGTGTTATAATGAAGGCAACACATGATGTAAGTGTCTATATTAGCTATATTAGCCTACTATCAAAATGACTTTAAAAGTCTTATATTAGTGTTATAATGAAGACAACACATGATGTAAGTGTCTATATTAGTTATATTAGCCTACTATCAAAATTACTTTCAAAGTCTTATATAAGTGTTATAATGAAGGCAACACATGATGTAAGTGTCTATATTAGCTATATTAGCCTACTATCAAAATGACTTTAAAAGTCTTATATAAGTGTTATAATGAAGGCAACACATGATGTAAGTGTCTATATTAGCTATATTAGCCTACTATCAACATGACTTTAAAAGTCTTATATTAGTGTTATAATGAAGACAACACATGATGTAAGTGTCTATATTAGTTATATTAGCCTATTATCAAAATGACTTTAAAAGTCTTATATAAGAGTTATAATGAAGGCAACACATGATGTAAGTGTCTATATTAGTTATATTAGCCTACTATCAACATGACTTTAAAAGTCTTATATAAGTGTTATAATGAAGACAACACATGATGTAAGTGTCTATATTAGCCTACTATCAAAATGACTTTAAAAGTCTTATATACGTGTTATAATGAAGGCAACGCATGATGTAAGTGTCTATATTAGCTATATTAGCCTACTATCAAAATGACTTTAAAAGTCTTATATAAGTGTTATAATGAAGACAACGCATGATGTAAGTGTCTATATTAGCTATATTAGCCTACTATCAAAATGACTTTAAAAGTCTTATATAAGTGTTATAATGAAGGCAACACATGATGTAAGTGTCTATCAGCGATATTAGCCTACTATCAAAATGACTTCAAAAGTCTTATATAAGTGTTATAATGAAGGCAACGCATGATGTAAGTGTCTATATTAGTTATATTAGCCTACTATCAAAATGACTTTAAAAGTCTTATATAAGTGTTATAATGAAGGCAACGCATGATGTAAGTGTCTATCAGCGATATTAGCCTACTATCAAAGGCTGACGCAAATCTTCATTGACAGAAACGTTGTGTTTTAATTTTTATTCGACACATTTTTGCAAGATTGGAAATCATTCGTAAAATGGAGGCTTCTCACAGGATGAGATCATTTCTGGAAATTACCGGCTGGGCATGGCCAAAGGTAACGATGTGTGTGTCCGAGTTAAAGGAAACGGCAGGCTGTCTTCTTCTAATGGATTTATTACAATCTTTGCAAGCTGGGTAACGTTTGCTGTGGTCTGGAACAACATGGCACACAAACAACTATGATAAATGCAGCCAATATTGCATACAGATAATGTGTCAAATATAAATTAAATACACAGAGGACATAAGGAAAGGAAATTAAATGAGCACAAATATACCTATACGAGGCATAATGATGCAATATGTACATGCAGCTAGCATAAATAGCATGTTAGCATCGATTAGCTTGCAGTCATGGATTGACCAAATATAATAATAATAATGGATTAGATTTTATATCGCACTTTTCTATTATTAGATACTCAAAGTGTTCACAGTGTGCCTTAAAAGCACTCCAGCAAATCAACACAGCTCACCTTTGTGCATTCACGCACAGCATAAAATGTTTGGTGGACAAAATGAGTGGCATAAAACACATCTTTCCGTGGCAGCATCGGAGACATTTGTACATGTAAACAAACTACGATGAGTTTAAGGATCGTAGGACAAAACAGTGCTTGCCAAATACTCATCAGTGAAGCATGTACAACAAACAGTGCTATTTTTAACAATTACTTTGTTCTACAGAAAATATATGAAAACAAAAATGTGTTTTTTCCTCTTCATCTTTTTCCATTTTCACACATCTCTGAAAGAGGTCCGGGGAGCCACTAGGGCGGCGCTAAAGATGTTTTTGTCTGTGGCAGCATCGGAGACATTTGTACATGTAAACAAACTACGATGAGTTTAAGGATCGTAGGACAAAACAGTGCTTGCCAAATACTCATCAGTGAAGCATGTACAACAAACAATAACAATTTTTAACAATTACTTTGTTCTCCTACAGAAAATATATTAAAACAAAAATGTGTTTTTTCCTCTTCATCTTTTTCCATTTTCCCACATCTCTGAAAGAGGTCCGGGGAGCCACTAGGGCGGCGCTAAAGATGTTTTTGTCTGTGGCAGCATCGGAGACATTTGTACATGTAAACAAACTACGATGAGTTTAAGGATCGTAGGACAAAACAGTGCTTGCCAAATACTCATCAGTGAAGCATGTATAACAAACAGTGCAATTTTTAACAATTTCTTTGTTCTCCTACAGAAAATATATGAAAACAAAAATGTGTTTTTTCCTCTTCATCTTTTTCCATTTTCACACATCTCTGAAAGAGGTCCGGGGAGCCACTAGGGCGGCGCTAAAGATGTTTTTGTACCACTGTTTTTTGACGGTAAAATTCTGCCGGTTGTTTTTAACCGTAAAATATACCGTTGCTGCTGTAAATGGAGAAAACCGTATTACAGGCTATTCTTGCAGTAACATTTTGGCAACTGAGCTGCCAGTTTGTACCGTAAAACCCCCTTTTTTTTATTTACACTGCACAATTGGATGTATATTTAAGTATGTAGATGTGATTCGAACAAACTATGTTGGCATGTACAGGACAGGCCAACAGTTTGGACACACCAACACAACTGATGGTCCCAACCCCCTTGACAAATCATTGGATTTCAATATAAAATTAAAGTTTAAAAGATATTCAACTGCATGCAGTACATTTGTTTTTTTCGGTCAAAATGGAAAAAAAGTACTTTGAAACATTTATTCAAGGCTTTCGCGAGCCAGGCGGGCCTCGACTTTGACACCTGTGATGTACGGTTCAAGCACACCTGTGAAGTGAAAAAAGCATTTCAGGGGACTATTACCTCTTGAAGCTCATGGAGAGAATGCCAAGAGTGTGCGAAGCAGTAATCAGAGCCAAGGGTGGCTATTTTGAAGAAACTAGAACAGTGGTTCTTAACCTTGTTGGAGGTACCGAACCCCACCGGTTTCATATGCGCCTTCACCGAACCCTTCTTTAGTGAAAAATATATATATATTTTTTTCAAATTCAAGACAAAGTTATATGTTTTTGGTAACACTTAAGTATGCGGAATATATTCTAAGTAACAAAGACTTAATTTACAGTTTTTTGGACACTCGGGGAACATATTCTAAGTAACAAAGACTTAATTCAGAGTTTTTTGGACACTCGGGGAACATATTCTAAGTAACAAAGACTTAATTTATCTTAGCGCCGCTTTCGATACCGTCGATCATAATATTTTATTAGAGCGTATCAAAACACGTATTGGTATGTCAGACTTAGCCTTGTCTTGGTTTAACTCTTATCTTACTGACAGGATGCAGTGCGTCTCCCATAACAATGTGACCTCGGACTATGTCAAGGTAACGTGCGGAGTTCCCCAGGGTTCGGTTCTTGGCCCTGCACTCTTTAGTATTTACATGCTGCCGCTGGGTGACATCATACGCAAGTACGGTGTTAGCTTTCACTGTTATGCTGATGACACTCAACTCTACATGCCCCTAAAGCTGACCAACACGCCGGACTGTAGTCAGCTGGAGGCGTGTCTTAATGAAATTAAACAATGGATGTCCGCTAACTTTTTGCAACTCAACGCTAAGAAAACGGAAATGCTGATTATCGGTCCTGCTAGACACCAACATCTATTTAATAATACCACCTTAACATTTGACAACCAAACAATTAAACAAGGAGACTCAGTAAAGAATCTGGGTATTATCTTCCACCCAACTCTCTCGTTTGAGTCACACATTAAGAGTGTTACTAAAACGGCCTTCTTTCATCTCCGTAATATCGCTAAAATTCGTTCCATCTTGTCCACTAGCGACGCTGAGATCATTATTCATGCGTTCGTTACATCTCGTCTCGATTACTGTAACGTATTATTTTCGGGCCTCCCTATGTCTAGCATTAAAAGATTACAGTTGGTACAAAATGCGGCTGCAAGGCTTTTGACAAAAACAAGAAAGTTTGATCATATTACGCCTATACTGGCTCACTTGCACTGGCTTCCTGTGCACTTAAGATGCGACTTTAAGGTTTTACTACTTACGTATAAAATACTACACGGTTTAGCTCCAGCCTATCTCGCCGATTGTATTGTACCATATGTCCCGACAAGAAATCTGCGTTCAAAGAACTCCGGCTTATTAGTGATTCCCAGAGCCAAAAAAAAGTCTGCGGGCTATAGAGCGTTTTCTATTCGGGCTCCAGTACTCTGGAATGCCCTCCCGGTAACAGTTAGAGATGCTACCTCAGTAGAAGCATTTAAGTCCCATCTTAAAACTCATTTGTATAATCTAGCCTTTAAATAGACCCCCCCTTTTTAGACCAGTTGATCTGCCGTTTCTTTTCTTCTCTCCTCTTCTCCCCTGTCCCTTGCGAGGGGGAGTTGCACAGGTCCGGTGGCCATGGATGAAGTGCTGGCTGTCCAGAGCCGGGACCCCGGGTGGACCACTAGCCTGTGCATCGGTTGGGGACATCTCTGCGCTGCTGACCCGTCTCCGCTCGGGATGGTTTCCTGTTGGCCCCGCTGTGGACTGGACTCTCGCTGATGTGTTGGATCCACTGTGGACTGGACTTTCACAATGTTATGTCAGACCCACTCGACATCCGTTGCTTTCGGTCTCCCCTAGAGGGGGGGGCGTTACCCACATATGCGGTCCTCTCCAAGGTTTCTCATAGTCATTCACCGACGTCCCACTGGGGTGAGTTTTTCCTTGCCCGTATGTGGGCTCTGTACCGAGGATGTCGTTGTGGCTTGTACAGCCCTTTGAGACACTTGTGATTTAGGGCTATATAAATAAACATTGATTGATTGATTGATTAATTTAGAGTTTTTTGGACACTCGGGGAACATATTCTAAGTAACAAAGACTTAATTTAGAGTTTTTTGGACACTCGGGGAACATATTCTAAGTAACAAAGACTTAATTTAGAGTTTTTTGGACACTCGGGGAACATATTCTAAGTAACAAAGACTTAATTTAGAGTTTTTTGGACACTCGGGGAACATATTCTAAGTAACAAAGACTTAATTTAGAGTTTTTTGGACACTCAGGGAACAAATTCTAAGTAACAAAGACTTAACTTACAGTTTTTTGGACACTAGGGGAACATATTCTAAGTAACAAAGACTTAATTCAGAGTTATTTGGTTAGGGTTTGGGTTAGAGGGTTAGGGCCAGGGCTAGAGGGTTAGGGTTATAATAAGGCCATGCCGTTTAAAGCATTAATAAGTACTTAAAGGCCTACTGAAAGCCACTACTAGCGACCACGCAGTCTGATAGTTTATATATCAATGATGAAATCTTAACATTGCAACACATGCCAATACGTATGCGCGTTACCTTATAAAGTGCAATTTTAAATTTCCCGGGGAACTTCCGGTTTAAAACGCCTTTGGAGGATGACGTATGCGTGTGACGTCGCGAGGTCCACAGAAGTGTTTGGACCCTTTTGGACACAATACACAGAGCTCTGTTTTCTTCGACAAAATTCCACAGTATTCTGGACATCTGTGTTGGTGAATCTTTTGCAATTTGTTTAATGAACAATGGAGGCTACAAAGAAGAACGTTGTAGGTGGGATCGGTGTATTAGCGGCTGGCTGTAGCAACACAACAAGGAGGACTTTGTTGGATAGCACACGCTAGCGCCGGCGACCTCACCTTGACTTCCTACGTCTCCGGGCCGCCGACCGCATCGTCGATCGCTGGAACGCAGGTGAGCACGGGTGTTGATGAGCAGAGGAGGGCTGGCTGGCGTAGGTGGAGCGCTAATGTTTTTATCATAGCTCTGACGAGGTCCCGTTGTTAAGTTAGCGTCGTTAGCAACAGCATTGCTAGGCTTCGACAGGCGTCGAATACACATTAACCGTGTATTTACATGTCCAGTGTTTGGTTCGGTGTCTCCTGATAGTAGTATTGTTGATCTTCTGTCTATCCTTCCAGTCAGGGATTTATTTATTTTGTTTCTATCTGCATTTGAGACAGATGCTATCACGTTAGCTCATGCTAAGGAGCTTCGTCGATGTATTGTCGTGGAGATAAAAGTCACTGTGAATGTCCATTTCGCGTTCTCGACTCTCATTTTCAAGAGGATATAGTATCCCAGGTGGTTTAAAATACAAATCCGTGATCCACAATATAAGTGTGGATTCCAATGAGCCAGCTTGTACCTAAGTTACAGTCAGAGCGAAAAAAGATATCTCTTGAACTGCATTCTAGTCCGTCACTAACGTTCCTCATCCACGAATCTTTCATCCTCGCTCAAATTAATGGGGTAATCGTCACTTTCTCGCTCCTAATATCTCTCGCTCCATTGTAAACAACGGGGAATTGTGAGCAGCACTACCGCTTGTGACGTCACGCTACTTCCGGTAGGGGCAAGGTTTTTTTATCAGCGAGCAAAAGTTGCGAACTTTATCGTCGATTTTCTCTACTAAATCCTTTCAGCAAAAATATGGCAATATCGCGAAATGATCAAGTATGACACATAGAATGGATCTGCTATTTCCGTTTAAATAAAAAAAATTCATTTCAGTAGGCCTTTAATAATGACTAGTTAAGAGCCAATATGTTACTAATTTGCATGTTAATAAGCAACTAATTAATGGTGAATATGTTCCCCATACTAAAGTGTTACCATGTTTTATTACTGGTGCACAAACTGAAGCGTGCATGAACATCACCTTGTTCCAACAACAAAACCAACACAGTGCATAAACTCACAACAAATTACACACCTGCAAATCAGTCTGACTTCTGCTGTTGCCGTATCCGTAATACGCCGATAGGGAGAAGTTTTTATTTACACGATGAGTCGGGCGTGTCTTGATCTCCGCCGAACCCCTGAGCCCGACTCACCGAACCCCTAGGGTTCCATCGAACCCAGGTTAAGAACCACTGAACTAGAATATAAAACATGTTTTCAGTTATTTCACCTTTTTTTGTTAAGTACATAACTCCACGTGTGTTCATTCATAGTTTTGATGTGACAATCTACATTGTAAATAGTCATGGAAATAAAGAAAACACATTGAATGAGGAGGAGGTGTGTCCAAACTTTTGGCCTGTACTGTATATTTTATTGTTTTTATTCATTTGTTTTATCTAACTTGGGGATTGAAATGTTTTCATTCCATTTACAATGTTAAAATACACAGCAAATACAAGTTTATTGCATTTGAAGGGATATACATGCGTCCTTATGATGGATTGTCGGTACATCAATGCTTAGTTTGGTCTCACAAAAATAGTATAGTTCATGGGCAATAATTCGTAGGTCAATATATCGTCAAGCCCAATGTGTTATCGGCCCAGGCCTAACCAGTTTGTTTCACGCTGATCAGTGAGCACAGACTTCAATAGTTCTGAAGGAGTCAGACAGTATTGAGTCAAGACAGCTTGTTGGTGCTTTAAAGGCCTACCGAAATGAATTTTTTTTATTTAAACGGGAATAGCAGATCCATTCTATGTGTCATACTTGATCATTTCGCGATATTGCCATATTTTTGCTGAAAGGATTTAGTAGAGAAAATCGACGATAAAGTTCGCAACTTTTGCTCGCTGATAAAAAAAAGCCTTGCCTGTAGCGGAAGTAGCGTGACGTCACAGGAGCTAGTATTCCTCACAATTCCCCGTTGTTTACAATGGAGCGTGAGAGATTCGGACCGAGAAAGTGACGATTACCCCATTAATTTGAGCGAGGATGAAAGATTCGTAGATGAGGAACGTTACAGTGAAGGACTTGAGAGGCAGTGATGGACGTATCTTTTTTTCGCTCTGACCGTAACTTAGGTACAAGCTGGCTCATTGGATTCCACACTCTCCTTTTTCTATTGTGGATCACGGATTTGTATTTTAAACCACCTCAGATACTATATCCTCTTGAAAATCAGAGTCGAGAACGCGAAATGGACATTTAAAGTGACTGAACATGTAAATACACGATTATTAATATTCAGCTTTGCGAAGCTAAAAAAATAGAAGCTAACCTAGCAACGTAGCCAACGTGATAGCATAGCAGTCTCAAATGCAGATAGAAACTAAATTAAAAAAAACCCTGACTGGAAGGATAGACAGAAGATCAAAAATACTATTAAACCATGAACATGTAAATACACGATTAATAATATTCAGCTTTGCGAAGCTAAAAAAACAGAAGCTAACTTAGTTGCGGCGGCGGGCGTACTCACTGTAGTGCGTCTGCTATCCTGCTCAAAACACAACACAACCTCCTGGTGTTGGTGTTGCTGTAGTCCGCCGCTCCACCGATCGCACCTACAACTTTCTTCTTTGCAGTCTCCATTGTCCATTAAACAAATTGCAAAAGATTCACCAACACAGATGTCCAGAATGCTGTGGAATTTTGTCGAAGAAAACAGAGGTATTTGAATTGGGTCCAAACACTTCCCTTGACCTCGTGACGTCACGCGCATACGTCATCATACCGCGACGTTTTCAAGCGGAAGTTTCCCGGGAAGTTTAAAATGTCACTTTATAAGTTAACCCGGCCGTATTGGCATGTGTTGCAATGTTAAGATTTCATCATTGATATATAAACTATCAGACTGCGTGGTCGCTAGTAGTGGCTTTCAGTAGGCCTTTAAAGGCTGAACATTTTCCTTTACGGTTTTTACATATGTGACTCTTCAAAAAAAGTCACGATTCCAAACTATTTTTGGGGTGAGGATTCAATTCAGAATTGATTGTCGATTCAAACCAATTCTCGCAATATATTACTTGGTATATAAATGATGGTAAAACCGATGGCATCCAGACATTGATCTCCTTCTGAAGGGACCCAGGTTGTCTGTAACAATTCCCTGCTCTGACCAGGAGGTGCCGAAACTGACCAATCAGGAAGAAGGGGAGTTGCCTGGCTATGTCAATCAATCAATCAATCAAAGTTTATTTATATAGCCCTAAATCACAAGTGTGTCAAAGGGGTGCACAAGCCCACATCAGGGCAAGGAAAAAACTCAACCCAATGGGCTGTACGGCCAAGAAGTGCCATGATGAATGAAGGTGGCGCACATGGGGAAAGAGACAAACCGCGAGTGCAAACAGAGTCCACAGGCGCGTACAGAAAGAGTTTTAATGCGTGAGATTTTACAGTCCAAAAATCTGTGCATGCATAAAAACTCTGCGTGGGGTTTGTTGCCATAAATACTTCTTCAAAACAGGTTACACGTTGCTCTTGGCTGCTGGCGTATGACGTATAGGCGCAGCAAGTACAAGCAGAGATGGCCTAAAAAAAAACACCTTTTGAAAAATGGGATTCTTGAAAATGTTGAATTGATCAATGGATCGTCATGAATGAGAATCACCATTCAGATTTGAATCAAATTCAAACATTCTCACATGGTAATTGATATGTTCCTGGGTGGTAGGAGTTGTGTCCTGGGCATGACGTTAAAGTGGAGGCTCCTCTAAGGGGACTTGGGGCACTAGGAGGTTAACCCCTTTACTACTGTTACCCCAGGTGGCCCTCGGCAAAGGCCTAGTACCTGACTGCCCCCTAGCCAGGGATACGGTGAAGACCTCAACGGCGGAGCAGGCGGAAGACGGTAGATGTAAGAACCACCACGACGGCTGCGATGGCGGAAGAAGGCACCCCCACACCCAGGTGGGCCCAGTTATGGGGAAATAACAACCCAAGACCTCAACGGTGGAACAGACGGAGGATGACTTCTAACCCTATGGAGCGTCTCAACGGCTGGGATGGCGGATGAAGGCTGCAGCAGAAAAGGGCATACTTGCCAACCTTGAGACCTCCAATATCGGGAGGTGGGGGGGTGGGGCTTGGTCGGGGGTGGTGGGCGTGGTTGGGCGGGGGGCGTGGTTAAGAGGAGAGTATATTTACAGCTAGAATTCACCAACTCAAGTATTTCATATATATATATATATATATATATATATATATATATATATATATATATATATATATATATATATATAAATACTTGACTTTCAGTGAATTCTAGCTATATATATACATATATATTTTTTTTAAATTTTATTATATATATAAATAAAAGAAATACTTGAATTTTAGTGTTCATTTATTTACACATATACACACACACACACACACAACACTCATCTACTCATTGTTGTACTTGAAAGTACAATGCTTTGTTAAGGGTTGAATTGTCCATCCTCTTTCTATTCTCTGTCACTATTTTTCTAGCATGCATGCTGAACACCCTCTCTGATGATGCATTGCTGTGTGGCACGCACAAAAGTGCTTTCATCAAATGCACGAGAGTGTGGAATCTTCCATCTCTCCCTAGCATGGCCCAAAACCGGTCAATCCTTGCTTCCTGGGGAAGATCTTCCCTGGCAAGCAATTGGTACTCCAGTACTTGTACCCGGAGGCTGGTCAGGTCCAATCGCAGCTGCGGCAGACTTTTTTTGGGGGGGGCGTGGCCTCCAGCACCGGCTGAATACCGGGAGTTTGTCGGGAGAAAATCTCTGTCGGGAGGTTGTCGGGAGAGGCGCTGAATATCGGGATTCTCCCGCTAAAAACGGGAGGGTTGGCAAGTATGGAAAAGGGTCCCCAGTCGTCTTGGACTCCATGCCACTGGATCCTGACCCGGATCTGTCAAGGACGGCGTGGTGACTGTCTGTGCACCAGTCTCCCCACTTTAAACAAAGTCACGCGCAGGCATCCTCCATAAAGGGATACACCCCTACCAGGAGGATCGTCATACTCGCTTCGAGTGACCGCCGATGATGATGATGAGGTGGTAGGAGTTAGTTGCTGATCTGAGCTGATACTTACCCTGACAGGTTGTGTTTTACATTAAAACAAGCAAAATAAATAATTTCAAGTCATTGGAACGCTTGATTTGTATGCGACGCCGCACTGCCTGCATGGAAGTGGCTCTCCAAAGACAAGGTCCAAGAACTCTTGGGCCACAAACTGAGCATTTACAAGGTTGACATCTTCCTGCGTGTGTTCTCCTGTTTGACCACAGATGTCGCCAGAGAGAACCTCTTGTCACAAACCTCTAAAAAGGGTTTCCCCCCGTGTCTTTTCATGTGCCTTCGCAGTATTTCCTTTTGAGAGAATCGTTCGCCACAAATGGAGCAAATGAAGGGCTTTTCCCCGGTGTGTGTCCTGATGTGGGAGAGCAAATTGGACTTGTGCGAGAAGGTTTTGCCACAAATCAAGCATTTAAAGGGTCTTTCTCCAGTGTGTGTTCTCATGTGTGTTTTCAAGTTGGACTTTTGTGTGAATCTTTCGCCGCACACTGAACAAATGAAGGGTTTTACTCCGGTGTGGGTTATCATGTGCCTGTTCAAAGTGGACCGGCGAGTAAACGTGTTGCCACAAAGTAAGCAACTGAAAGGTTTGTGAGAGGTCATGTGTCGGGCAAACTCCTTTTTGTTGCAGAAACTTCTGTCACAAAATGAGCATTTTCTACCGGCCTTCTTTTTGGAGTGTTTGTTGTCGGCGTCGCCTTCACAGTGCGCATCGCTGCTCAAAGGTGCTTGGGTGTTGTCCCGGTCTTCTGTCTCGCTATCTGCTTGCGACCCCGCACAGTGGTCTCCATAAGCTTCTGTTGTCATGTGTTGTGTTGAGCTACAGCCAGGAGGCTCCGCCCATCTGGTCTCCTCACCTGGACCGTGATGAAGCTGCGAGGACTCGGGTGGTTTCTCTTCATCGTCTTCAGTCTTCACGGAGACAACGGTCAGTGGCAACTTGGCGAGATCCGCTTCCTGCGGTCCGAGAAGATAACCCCCCTCCTGAGTTATCCATGGTTCCTCCTCTTCATCTTTAATATGGGGGGGCTGTGGTTCCTCCTGGTTCCAAGCGGAGATTCCCTCCTGTGGCTGAGGGGGACGTTCTTGTTGCCGAATCAGCTCCGGGGCGTCTGTAGAACATAAACAAGCCAAACGTACTTTAGTGATAACATATAATGGTGGATGGAATGAGATATGATGTCCCAGAGGTGCTCCGTTGGATTCGGGTCTGGGGAACAATCCAAAAGCAGCCATGTCTTCCTCATGCAGGAACTGCTGACGCACCTCAGCCACATGAAGCCAAGCATTGTTCTTCACCAGACTTCATACGGTCTGTTGAAGGGGCTGAGATTCTCACCCTGGTACCTAACAAGCAGTCATGACCTTAAAGGTTAAAGTTATGTGAGGCAAGAAGACATGATTTTCCTTTTTATGCATTCTAACTCGCAAAAACAAACTAACAATGGAGGTAATGGGAGTTGCTCTATTCCAGTGTTTTTAAACCACTGTGCCGCGGCACACTAGTGTGCCGTGAGATACAGTCTGGTGTGCCGTGGGAGATGATCTAATTTCACCTATTTGGATTAAAAATATTTTTTGCAAAGCAGTAATTATAGTCTGCAAATGATGTGTTGTTGTTGAGTGTCGGTGCTGTCTAGAGCTCGGCAGAGTAACCGTGTAATACTCTTCCATATCAGTAGGTGGCAGCAGGTAGCTAATTGCTTTGTAGATGTGGGAAACAGCGGGAGGCTAATGCTTAAACCAAATATAAACAAAAGGTGAGTGCCCCTAAGAAAAGGCATTGAAGCTTAGGGAAGGCTATGCAGAATGAAACTAAAACTGAACTGGCTCCAAAGTAAACAAAAACAGAATGCTGGACGACAGCAAAGACTTACTGTGGAGCAAAAACGGCGTCCACAATTTACACCCAAACATGACATGACAATCAACAATGTCTTTGGAGGTGGGAGGGGCCTATCCCCAGGTGCATGTCTTTGGAGGTGGGAGGAAGCCGGAGTACCCGGAGGGAACCCACGCAGTCACGGGGAGAACATGCAAACTCCACACAGAAAGATCCCGAGCCCGGGATTGAACTCAGGACTACTCAGGACCTTCATATTGTGAGGCAGATGCACTAACCTCTCATCCACCGTGCTGCCTGTGTAAGAATTGTGCTCTATAAATAAACGTGCCTTGCCATCTTAGTCACTGCCATTATGTCCTTGGTTTATATACTGGTCTGAACACACATATGCAAGATTGTAGCCATTAACGGCAAACACATAAGAACAGGACTGCACCAAACAACAGGACAACAATAACACAATAATAATAGAACGTTCAGTAACAATAAACCAAATTACTAATGACAGACCAGCAATTAAGTGACCATAGAACTTTGGATTTGAGTGCTTAAGTGCTTGAGTGGTTGAGTGCTAAAGTGCTTGAGTGCTAAAGTGCTTGAGTGGTAAGACGTACAAGAGGAGACTTGGACATTGCCCGTTACAAAGTGGTAACTCACACGTTGGTGTGAATCTCACATTATGTTGCACACCCCCACGTGTGTTTGTGTGCAGGCAGTATTGCACGGGTTAGCAACATAGTTGTGATTCTGTACGCACTATTTCACAACATTTGCACACACAACAAAGACACGGTCACAAGACTGCTTTATCACCGGCAGCATCCTCAAAAAGACCAACCCATACATTAAAAATACAGTTATCAGTTACATCGATGACATGCGATAAAACACACTTGGTGGATTTCAAGATTCATTTTGAGTGCAGTTTGGATTTGCACGTTTTAGATGCTTATTGAAAGAGGTGAGAGTTTGTAAGTCTCGTACGTGACTTGGAATTGTGTTCCATTAAAAAAAAACTGAATCACTTTTTCAGAATTGTACAAGACAGTCCCGATCCTGATCAAGTTGACCGATTTAAGCTTGTCTTCATAAATTAGGTGGAGCTAGTCCGTGGACAATCTTGTACACGAAGGAAGCATCTGCATAATTTATTATATTTTCCCAACTCAGCAATTCATTTTTTCTTTAGGGTGTTACAAATATGTGTGCTGGCGTTTTTGTCCAAGACTTTTAGAGCTTTCTTGTATGCAATTTCCACAGACTTTGATGTGGACTTGCATGCCCAAGTTGTTACAGCGGGTAATATGTGGCATGATCATTGCACTAGATATCATTTTGCAGAGTTATTTCAAATGTATCTAAAATTTGACGGGTTGTATTCAATTATCCATCCAGCCATCCATCTTCTTCCGCTTATCCAAGGTCGGGTCGTGGGGGCAGCAGCCTAAGCAGGGAAGCCCAGACTTCCCTCTCCCCAGCCACTTGGTCCAGCTCCTCCCGGGGGATCCCGAGGCGTTCCCAGGCCAGCCGGGAGACATAGTCTTCCCAACGTGTCCTGGGTCTTCCCCGTGGCCTCCTACCGGTCGGACGTGCCCTAAACACCTCTCTAGGGAGGCGTTCGGGTGGCATCCTGACCAGATACCCGAACCACCTCATCTGGCTCCTGAGCAGCGGCTTTACTTTGAGCTCCTCCCCCGATCTCTAAGGGAGAGCCCCGCCACCCGGCGGAGGAAACTCATTTGGGCCGCTTGTACCCGTGATTTTGCCCTTTCGGTCATAACCCAAAGCTCATGACCATAGGTGAGGATGGGAACGTAGATAGACCGGTAAATTGAGAGCTTTGCCTTCCGGCTCAGCTCCTTCTTCACCACAACGGATCGATACAGCGTCCGCATTACTGAAGATGCCGCACCAATCCGCCTGTCGATCTCACCATCCACTCTTCCCTCACTCGTGAATAAGACTCCGAGGTACTTGAACTCCTCCACTTGGGGCAAGATCTCCTCCCCAACCCGGAGATGGCACTCCACCCTTTTCCGGGCGAGAACCATGGACTCGGACTTGGAGGTGATGATTCCCATTCCAGTCGCTCCGTTTTTTTTTACATATTGTTTAAACCATAGCTGTGAATCAATGACAATTCCTAGATGTTTAAACTCCTGTACAACTTCAAGCTTTGTTGCCTTTACGGACACATCGGGAGATATGTCCGCATTTGAAAAAAAAACATACCGTTTTTGACACATTAAGATGAGAAAGGTTCAAGCAGTTTGACACTTTGGACATAGCAGCTGGTAGACCATGTGCATCTTGGCATTTAGTTTTTGCAAGCACGTACACAACAGTCTGCAAAGTTACGTTTGACGGACAGCTATTTGGCAGATCATTAATGTACAGACTGAACAACGGTGCTCCCAAAACCGAACCTTGAGGTAAACCAAGAAGTTTCAGATGTAGCATAGTGTACTCCAACACACCGTTCCTTCTGCACAATATATGATTCCATTTATAGCAATGTATTTACCGACAAAACAAGACAGTTCAGGTTATAAAATTGGATGATTTACAGTATCAAACACCTTCTTCAAGTCAAGAAAAACAGCTCCTAAGTCACCACCGTTATCCATTACCGTCTCAGTAGAATGTTTTTTTCCCCAAACTGCATTCAAATGCTAATTGAACTGCTCTGCTACCAGTTTTTCAGCTGCTTTGGAAACTGCCTGGAGAAGTCTTATCGGTCTGTAGTTATTGATTGTTGCAGGGTCCCCTGATTTAAAGACTGGAGAAATAACTGCAGATTACCATGAGTTTGGACATTTACCTTCAATTACAGATTTGTTAATGATGCTGGTGATTGGAGCAATTAGCAACAGTTTGTGCGTTTTGAGAAACATTGTGTCCATATAAAGTGCGTCCTGGGCTTTTGAGTTTTTAAACCCTTTGATAACTCTATTTACATTTAACTGAAACACTTCGTTTGTACTAAAAACCGGAGTAGCGGTTTTCAGAGGGAATGTAAATTGGATTTGTGGACAGGAGTTTGTCAGAATAATTGCATCTAAGTTATCACAAAACTTTGTGTTGCCGTGAGTTCCCGGCGAGAAGACAATAGCTGTCTTTGATCTTACCAAAAGAAGGCTTGTAAAACTCCACTGTGTAGGATGGCAAGCAACATAAAGGTGTTCTGTTTCTTTGATGTATTGTACTCCACAGAAAGATTTTGTCTTGACCCGAGAACTACAAAGCGGAGAGGAAGCAGGACCAGACTCCCCTCCAGGCGACCTTTTCTTGGAACTGTTTTGTGGCCAAAGGCAGCACCTGTTTACGACCCCCTTCCTTTAGAAACAGCTGTTGCCATGTAATCAGGGAAAGTCCAAATAAAAGAGGAGGCGTACAATCTTTCGTCAGAGCGTGGTGAGACTGTGCAAAGAGTATAGTCCAGACGTCTCTCCTCAATTGAGCCAAATTTAAATCTGTCTCTGTTTAATTCCTTGCTTCTTGTCTTGTTTAATAGATGTCATCAGTGTTTGAACCTGACAGAGTTGGTGGCCAAATCTTTCACAGAGTCAAGTACATGTCAAGGGCTGTTGCAATCTCAGATTTCCATTTATCTGCAAATCTCTAATGTTCTAATAATAGAATAATTTCCTGTTAGTTTATTTATTTTTGTCCACATCTAATTAGCATTGCCTCTGGCACTGGTTATGAAATAAAAGTGTTAAAAAGTTAGTAAAGAAATATCAGAACCTCTAATGTATATCAGCAATCTATCATTTCAAACAGGCCAATTTTCAGAAAAAAATAAAATAGTACCAATTTACTAAGTATTAAGTAGGCGGTATTAAGTAGTACCAAGACTGGAGACAAAGACCAATTCGCAAACTATATACCTGTTTCTTTACTACCATTTACTTCCTAGTACCAACGCAATAGATAGTAAACAGTGTGCATAGACCTAACAAAAGCATTTGACACAATTAATCATAATATCTTAATTATTTAATAAGAACGACATGGCATCAGAGGATTGGTCTTGAACTGGATCAGAATCTACTTAACCAACAGGAAGCAATACGTAAAGCTAGGTGAAAATATATCAAAAGAGCTAGTGATATCTTGCAGTGTACCCCAGGGATGAAAAATGGTTCAGTATTTATATAAATAACATTTGTAAAGTCCCCCGAGACTTGAAGTTATTGTTATTTGCAGACGACACATCTGCGTTTTGTTCAGAAGAGAACACAATTAAAATAATACAAATAATAACAGAAGAAATGAACACACTAAAAAGATGGTTGGACAAAAAAAGACTATCTTTGAATCTCAGTAAAACTAAAATAATGCTATTCGGTAACAGAAGAAGAGAAAGTCAGACACAAATACAAATGGACTGAGTGGACATTGAAAGAGTAAAATAAATAAAATTTTGGGTGTAATAATAGATGATCAAATGAACTGGGAATCTCATAAAAACTACACAACATAAGGTGGCAATAAATATTTCTATAATGAATAAAGCAAAAATCACTTAATATTCTCTACTGCTCACTAGGGTTACCATATAGGAGTTATTGTGTAGAAATATGGGGAACTAATTACAAAAGTACTCCGAATTTAATAACCAAGGTACAAAAAAGGTCAGTCAGAATAATACAAAACGTTGGATATAGAGAACATACAAACACTTTATTCATTAAATCAAATATATTGAAATTGAATGCGTTGGTGCATTTGCTAACAGCTACATTGATGTACAAAGCAAACTATAACCTGCTAGACAAGAATGTACAACAATTCTTCTCAACAAAAGAGGGGAAATATACACTACCGTTCAAAAGTTTGGGGTCACATGGAAATGTCCTTATTTTAGAAGGAAAAGCACTGTACTTTTCAATGAAGATAACTTTAAACTAGTCTTAACTTGAAAGAAATACACTCTATACATTGCTAATGTGGTAAATGACTATTCTAGCTGCAAATGTCTGCTTTTTGGTGCAATATCTACATAGGTGTATAGAGGCCCATTTCCAGCAACTGTCACTCCAGTGTTCTAATGGTACAATGTGTTTGCTCATTGGCTCAGAAGGCTAATTGATGATTAGAAAACCCTTGTGCAATCATGTTCACACATCTGAAAACAGTTTAGCTCGTTACAGAAGCTACAAAACTGACCTTCCTTTGAGCAGATTGAGTTTCTGGAGCATCACATTTGTGGGGTCAATTAAACGCTCAAAATGGCCAGAAAAAGAGAACTTTCATCTGAAACTCGACAGTCTATTCTTGTTCTTAGAAATGAAGGCTATTCCACTAAATTGTTTGGGTGACCCCAAACTTTTGAACGGTAGTATAACCTTAGAGAAAAATGTAATTTAAAACATTTGTATGCACGTGCAACACTTAAAACCTTTAGTATATTAGTATGTGGAATACAATTATGGAATGAATTCAGCAATGTCCAAAAATTTACTAATATGATCCAGTTCAAGAAACTGTTCAAACTACAAAGAAGACGAATTAAGATAAACGTCGTGAATTTATTGAAAATAAGATTTGATCCATCTCATTACGTGAAACATAACTGGAAAATACTGGACACAATGTGTTGTCAAGTTTACGAGAATGGATGCACTGTGACACTAATGTTCATTTTTTTAATGTTTTTATTTTATTTTTTTATAATTGGCTGTGATGATAATGTCAAGGAGTGATTTCTAAACACTGCTGTGTTGGAATTCTTATGAATATTGATACTATTGTTGATGTTATTCATTTTAGTTTGACTACTTTTGGATTGTTTTGTGTCATGTTTGTGTGTCCTCTCAATTGCTCTATGGATCGCTATTCTGAATGTTGCTGGGCCGGGTTTGGTTTTGGAATTGTATTATTGTGTATTGTTTTGTTGGATTGATTAATAACAAATAAAAATAACTGATTCAGCTACTTAAGAGGAGAACTGATGTTTAGAACACGTTGTGTACAAACTGAGAACAGGAAGTTAACAAATGTGTTAGTAATTGCTATAAAGTGACAAACGGAGAAGATTACATCGGCCTCACTTCTTCCTACTCCTTTTGGACATGTTGCAAAGAAAAATTAGACTATGTCAAATATGTGATGTATCATATTGATACTGCATACATGTTCGAAATACATTTCAACCAACCAACTATCTATCGTGTGCTGATTCCGTCTTGAGAGCAATTTTCATGGAATTATTTTCAAGGATTATCATGGAAACCTCATGTCAGACATATTAAAACTAAAATCTCCAAAAGCCTCTCAATTGTAAACAAAGCAAAACTATACCTCAATGAAAATGCACTCCGTACTCTATACTGCACCTTGGTACTGCCATACCTTACATACTGTGTTGAAGTATGGGGGAATACTTACCACAACACAATTCATCCTCTGATCATATTACAGACAAGAGCAGTGCGGATCATTCACAACTTTGTTTTTTTAGAACATAGTCATAATCTGTTTATGCAATCAAAGTTGCTCAAATTTGATGATCTTGTTAAATATAATACATCAATAATCTTATATAAAGCATTTAACAAATTATTGCCCCCTAATCTACAACGTTTTTTTTATAAGACGAGTGCAGGCTCATAACTTGAGAAGCTTTGGATATTTCTTATTGCCGAGAGCTCAAACCACTCGTAAACGTTTTTGTGTGTCTGTATGCGTAGTAAAACTATGTTTTTGTGTGTCTGTATGCGCAGTAAAACTATGTTGTTGTGTGTCTGTATGCTGAGTAAAACTATGTTTTTGTGTGTCTGTATGCGGAGTAAAACTATGTCGTTGTGTGTCTGTATGCGGAGTAAAACTATGTCGTTGTGTGTCTGTACGCGGAGTAAAACTATGTTGTTGTGTGCCTGTATGCGGAGTAAAACTATGTTGTTGTGTGTCTGTACGCGGAGTAAAACTATGTTTTTGTGTGTCTGTATGCGGAGTAAAACTATGTTTTTGTGTGTCTGTATGCGGAGTAAAACTATGTTGTTGTGTGTCTGTATGCGGAGTAAAACTATGTTGTTGTGTGTCTGTATGCGGAGTAAAACTATGTTTTTGTGTGTCTGTATGCGGAGTAAAACTATGTTTTTGTGTGTCTGTACGCAGAGTAAAACTATGTTGTTGTGTGTCTGTACGCGGAGTAAAACTATGTTTTTGTGTGTCTGTACGCGGAGTAAAACTATGTTTTTGTGTGTCTGTATGCGGAGTAAAACTTTGTTTTTGTGTGTCTGTATGCGGAGTAAAACTATGTTTTTGTGTGTCTGTATGCGGAGTAAAACTATGTTTTTGTGTGTCTGTATGCGGGGTAAAACTATGTTGTTGTGTGTCTGTATGCGGAGTAAAACTATGTTTTTGTGTGTCTGTATGCGGAGTAAAACTATGTTTTTGTGTGTCTGTATGCGGAGTAAAACTATGTTTTTGTGTGTCTGTATGCGGAGTAAAACTATGTTGTTGTGCGTCTGTATGCGGAGTAAAACTATGTTTTTGTGTGTCTGTACGCAGAGTAAAACTATGTTGTTGTGTGTCTGTATGCGGAGTAAAACTATGTTGTCGTGTGTCTGTATGCGGAGTAAAACTATGTTGTTGTGTGTCTGTATGCGGAGTAAAACTATGTTTTTGTGTGTCTGTATGCGGAGTAAAACTATGTTTTTGTGTGTCTGTACGCAGAGTAAAACTATGTTGTTGTGTGTCTGTACGCGGAGTAAAACTATGTTTTTGTGTGTCTGTATGCGGAGTAAAACTTTGTTTTTGTGTGTCTGTATGCGGAGTAAAACTATGTTGTTGTGTGTCTGTATGCGGAGTAAAACTATGTTTTTGTGTGTCTGTATGCGGAGTAAAACTATGTTGTTGTGTGTCTGTACGCGGAGTAAAACTATGTTTTTGTGTGTCTGTATGCGGAGTAAAACTATGTTGTTGTGTGTCTGTACGCGGAGTAAAACTATGTTGTTGTGTGTCTGTATGCGGAGTAAAACTATGTTGTTGTGTGTCTGTATGCGGAGTAAAATTATGTTTTTGTGTCTGTATGCGGAATAAAACTATGTTTGAGGTTTAAGAAAATCTTGAAAGATGAAATAATTGAAAACTATCAAATATAGTAACAACTACTTTCATTTATAAATGGCTGATTTGTATAGGCTAGTAAGGTAAAGTTTTGTACCTGACAAGTTTCGTCTATCTTGCTTCTGCAGCCTTCATCAGACGTGTCACGTGATGTTAGCGTGACGTCATCTGTGACGTGTTATATGTATATATATATATATATATATATATATATATATATATATATATATATATATATATATATATATATATATATATATATATATATATATATACCTTACTAGCCTATATAAATCAACCATTTATAAATACACATTAGTAGGCTAAATTAACCTCTTCGACAACTACTTTCATCCCATTGATTTTTTAACGTTGATGTTCCAGGCAATATTCAGTGAAGGTATAGGATAGGCAAATATAAACTTTGGCTTCAGCTTATTCCTTTTTCGGTCATTCTTTTTCTTTTCTTTTCGTGTGTAAATGTGTATGATTGTTAAATATGTATAATCTGTACTGTTAAAGGCCTACTGAAAGCCACTACTACCGACCACGCAGTCTGATAGTTTATATATCAATGATGAAATCTTAACATTGCAACACATGCCAATACGGCCGGGTTAACTTATATAGTGACATTTTAAATCTCCCGGGAAATATCCGGCTGAAACGTCGCGGTATGATGACGTATGCGCGTGACGTAGTCAGTTAAACGGAAGTTATGGTACCCCGTAGAATCCTATACAAAAAGCTCTGTTTTCATTTCATAATTCCACAGTATTCTGGACATCTTTTGCAATTTGTTTAATGAACAATGAAGGCTGCAAAGAAGAAAGTTGTAGGTGGGATCGGTGTATTAGCAGCGGACTACAGCAACACAACCAGGAGGACTTTGTTGGAGAGCAGACGCACTAACCGGCGACCTCACCTTGACTTCCTACGTCTCCGGGCCGCCAAACGCATCGGGTGAAGTCCTTCGTCCTTCCGCCGATCGCTGGAACGCAGGTGAGCACGGGTGTTGATGAGCAGATGAAGGCTGGCTGGCGTAGGTGGAGAGCTAATGTTTTTAGCATAGCTCTGTGAGGTCCGGTTGCTAAGTTAGCTTCAATGGCGTCGTTAGCACAGCATTGTTAACCTTCGCCAGCCTGGAAAGCATTAACCGTGTATTTACATGTCCACGGTTTAATAGTATTGTTGATTTTCTATCTATCCTTCCAGTCAGGGGTTTATTTTTTTTGTTTCTATATGCAGTTAAAGCACGATGCTATCACGTTAGCTCGTAGCTAAAGCGTTTCGCCGATGTATTGTCGTGGAGATAAAAGGCACTGAATGTCCATTTCGCGTTCTCGACTCTCATTTTCAAGAGGATATAGTATCCCAGGTGGTTTAAAATACAAATCCGTGATCCAAAATAGAAAAAGGAGAGAGTGTGGAATCCAATGAGCCAGCTTGTACCTAAGTTACGGTCAGAGCGAAAAAAAATATGTATTTCACTGCATTCTAGTCCGTCACTCTAACGTTCCTCTTCCACGAATCTTTCATCCTCGCTCAAATTAATGGGGTAATGTTCCGAATAGCTCTAGCTGCGTTGAAAACAATAGGAAAATATGAGGGAGTGAACAACTGACAACGTCACGCTACTTCCGGTAGGGGCAAGGTTTTTTTTTATCAGAGACCAAAAGTTGCGAACTTTATCGACGTTCTATATTAAATCCTTTCAGCAAAAATATGGCAATATCGCAAAATGATCAAGTATGACACATAGAATGGATCTGCTATTCCCGTTTAAATTTAAAAAATTCATTTCAGTAGGCCTTTAAACTGGTCACACAAAATGGTTGCTGGTTGATTATATAACCGAAATAAACTTATTTCATTCATTCATTCATTCATGTTTCCTTACCATTATTGCTATGTTGTCTATCACCATTGTTGGTATTTTGTCTATTACCCATCCATCCATCCATTTTCTAGCGCTTATTCCCTTCGGGGTCGCGGGGGTCGCTGGAGCCTATCTCAGCTACAATCGGGCGGAAGGCGGGGTACACCCTGGACAAGTCGCCAACTCATAACAGGGCCAACACAGATAGACAGACAACATTTACTCACATTCACACACTAGGGACCATTTAGTGTTGCCAATCAACCTATCCTATTACCATTGTTGGTATATTCATTATTCCTACATTGTTGATAGAAATGATTGTTACAGTGTAATAATTATATTTACCTGTGGTAATGCCACTATGATACAACATCTGTATTATAATCCTTGAACAAAGTAAGAGTGAAAGTCAAAGTATTAACCACTAAATGGAGAACTGGGGGTGGGATTGCATAAATGATCTTCTTCCCACTCCTTTTCAGGCAGAACTGGACCATCGAGCTTACATACTGCACATTATGCTAGGTTCACACCAACGGCGCTTTGACGGCGCTTTAAAGCGGCATGCAAAGCGGCGTTAAAGCGTAACAAAGCGTGATTAAAGCGTGAGGGTCGTAACGCCTGGTTCACACCAACGGCGCTTGCCGCGCTTTCAAGTGGCGAGCAAAGCGCCGTCATTTTTGTCAATTTTTCCACGAATATCCCGATCGATACACTCTGATACGCTCTGATACGAATTAGTTGCCGCTTTCTTACCGTTCCTCACGCTTTGATCCCTCTTTGATACGCTTTAAATCACGTTTTGATACGTTTTATTACGCTTTATTGAACTTTATTACGCTTTGATGCGATCCTGACGCTTTAAATCAGGCTCTGACACGATTATCAAGCTCTGTTGTGCATTGTTAAAACAAAAATAAGAAAAAAATGTGAAAAACTCAGTATACTGTTTTTCCACCCATTTTTTATATTCATTTATTTTTTCAAATTCTCTTTTTTTCCCGTTATATTATGTTTTATATCTTCATTTCTTTTATTTTTGTCATCTTAATAAATAACTATCTTTCATGCTAGTTGAAAATATTAAAAGGCATTTGTTTTATATACCCATTTTTTATATTCATTTATTTTTTCAAATTCTCTTTTTTTTCCGTTATATTATGTTTTATATCTTCATTTCTTTTATTTTTGTCATCTTAATAAATATCTATCTTTCATGCTAGTTGAAAATATTAAAAGGCATTTGTTTTATCCACCCATTTTTTATATTCATTTATTTTTTCAATTTCTCTTTTTTTCCCGTTATATTATGTTTTATATCTTAATTTCTTTTATTTTTGTCATCTTAATAAATATCTACCTTTCATGCTAGTTGAAAATATTATATTAAAAGGCATTTGTTTTATCCACCCATTTTTAATATTCATTTATTTTTTCAATTTCTCTTTTTTTTCCCGTTATATTATGTTTTATATCTTCATTTCTTTTATTTTTGTCATCTTAATAAATATCTATCTTTCATTTCTTATGCTAGTTGAAATTAATTAAAGGCATTTCTTTTATAAAACCTAACATATTCTCTTTATTATTAACATTTTCATACAGAAAAATCAAACAGCAAACTCTAAAGAAGTACAGAAACAATGATCATCGTATAAAAAAGGCAATGATGCAAAAGAGAATGGATTTGTAATCCTGTGTTGGTTTTACATGTCACTAGTCAATATCACAGTCACTTCCTATTTGTAGGGGTCCGCGCTTTGAACCAAGATCTGTTAAGCTTTCCTACGCTTTTAGTCAAGTTTTGCTGAGCTTTGTCAGGCTTTGTCATGCTTTGATACGCTCTCGGCGTTTTATTCCATTCTTGACAGAGCGCAGAATTTTTTTAAACTGTTTAAAAAATGTTGGCGAACTTGCCGCATGTCCCGCTTCACTACAAGCTTTCCCACGATCCATTAGGACCCTCACGCTTTAATCAGGCTTTGTTACGCTATAATGCCGCTTTAAAGCGCCGTTGGTGTGAACCTAGCATAATGGATCGTGGGAAAGCTTGTAGTGAAGCGGGACATGCGGCAAGATCGCCAAAAATTTTTAAACGGTTTAAAAAAATTTGGCGCTCTGTCAAGAATGGGATAAAGCGTTGAGAGCGTATCAAAGCGTGACAAAGCTTATGGCGTCACATTAGTACCAAAAATCCAAGCACGTAAAAACTGTTATCGCGCGCTGATTCTCCACTTCGTGCGCGCGCGCTGTGCCTTTCTGCGCGCTCGCTGTCTCGGTCTGTGCGCTGTCATGTTTCATTTTGGTACTTTGGGGCGGGCATGCTTAGACCGCCCCTTCTTTCTGATTGGCTTTGAAAAATTTTTTTTTTTTAAATAAGAAAAAAAAAAAGAAAAATACAACTTCAAGTAGGTTGTAAAAAAAAGGCAGATGAAGTGAAACTATAGCAATGCTTTTCTTTACACTCTCTCATGCACACAGATACTCATGTTATGAGAAGTATATTGTTTCAAAAATATTAACATTAATTGTTGATATTTTAAACATCTTTCAGATTACATTGCTCGAATTCAAAAACCACTTTACTACACAAATATTAGGCCCAATGTGCAAGATTATTCTATTAGTATTAGTTATTTTTATGTTTTATCATATCTTAGCTTATTTTTATGTTTTATCATATCTTAGCCTATTTTTGTATGGTCTTATTATATTTATATTTCAGTTTTTATTGTATTTTATTTTATTTTATAGTTTTTCATATTGTAGTTTATTTTTATGTTTGATTATATCTTATCTTATTTCATATTATTTTTGGACTTTTACCTGATGTATATTTTAATTATTGTTAATCCATTTATTTGATCATCTAGTGTTTCCTCAAAGAGCCCTCTGGAGCTCCACGTCCACAGGGTTCCTGTGATTGGCTATTGTCATTGTGTTGTTATTATTATTGTTGTTGTTGTTGTTTGTTTATTTTTATGTACATGTTTGACTGTCTTCATGGGGTGTGGGTGTTATTTCTCATTTTGTTTTTAACTATGTAAAGCACTTTGAGCTGCATTTTAAATGTATGAAAAGTGCTTTATAAATATTTATTATTATTATTTTTAGTAATAGTACCCTTACAATCACTCCAAAGCAGTTCAATAACTTACCTCTTTTTCAGCCAACATTTTTTTATCCACTTCTTCCTCCGTAAATCTTGATACATATTGACGATGACCCGCCCTGCTATACTTCTGATTGCTCAAAGCCAATCAGAAAGAAGGGGCGGTCTAAGCATGCCCGCCCCCAAAGTACCAAAATGAAACATGACAGCGCACAGACCGAGACAGCGCGCGCGCAAAACGAGACAGCGCGCGCGCAGAAAGGCACCGCGCACATGCAAGAAGGCGCCGCGCGTGCGCACAAAGGCGTCGCGCGCGCGCACGAAGTGGAGAATCAGCGCGCGATAACAGTTTTCACGCGCTTGGATTTTTGGTACTAATGTGACGTCATAAAAGCTCAGCAAAGCTTGACTCGAAGCGTAGGAAAGCTTAACAGATCTTGGTTCAAAGCGCGGACCCCAGTCGCCACCGCAGCTCCGGATAAACGGTGTTCTCCCTCCTGCTCGTTGCTGTTCTTCCTCCCTCTCCTCCGCCTCAAGGGTTAAGATGTAGTTATACAAAAGGAAGACAAACATCATGTCTTCTTCGGATAGATCATGCTCTGGTACACCTAGAACTTCTTGATCGTGTTGCTCTGCCATCCTGTTCGGGAGCCAAAGATGCAATGACTTTGTACATATGCTGCATCTTTATATACCGCTGGAGTGACATCGGCGACCTCTATAATTCCAACGCGTAACAGAGCGTAACAATGCACAACAGAGCTTGATAATCGTGTCAGAGCCTGATTTAAAGCGTCAGGATCGCATCAAAGCGTAATAAAGTTCAATAAAGCGTAACAAAACGTATCAAAGCGGGATTTAAAGTGGGATCAAAGCGGCATCAAATCGTGAGGAACGGTAACAAAGCGGGAAAGAATTCGTACTAATTCATATTCTGTCAAGAATGGAATAAAGCGCCGGGAGAGTATCAAAGCATGACAAAGCCTGACAAAGCTCAGCAAAGCTTGACTCAAAGCGTAGGAAAGCTTAACAGATCTTGGTTCAAAGCGCAATAGGAAGTGACTGTGATATTGACTAGTGACATTGAAACTTGATGTAAAACCAACACAGAATTACAAATCCATTCTCTTTGGCATCATTGCCTTTTTTATACGATGATCATTGTTTCTGTACTTCTGCTGTTTGATGTTGCAGTTTGACATTACTACCTATCATTTTTCTGTATGAAAATGTTAATAATAAAGAGAATATGTTACGTTTAAAAGAAATGCCTTTTATTGTTGTCAACTAGCTTAAGAAATGAAAGATAGATATTTATTAAGATGACAAAGAAATAAAAGAAATGAAGATATAAAACATAATATGACGGAAAAAAAAGAGAAATTGAAAAAATAAATGAATATAAAAAATAAAAGAAATGCCTTTTATTGTTGTCAACTAGCATAAGAAATGAATGTTAGATATTTATTAAGATGACAAAGAAATAAAAGAAATGAAGATATAAAACATAATAAATAATAAATAATAAACATAATATAACGGAAAAAAAAGAGAAATTGAAAAAATAAATGAATATAAAGAATAAAAGAAATGCCTTTTATTGTTGTCAACTAGCATAAGAAATTAAAGATAGATATTTATTAAGATGACAAAGAAATAAAAGAAATTAAGATATAAAACATAATATAACGGGAAAAAAAAGAGAAATTGAAAAAATAAATGAATATAAAAAATAAAAGAAATGCCTTTTACTGTTGTCAACTAGCATAAGAAATGAAAGATAGATATTTATTAAGATGGCAAAGAAATAAAAGAAATGAAGATATAAAACATAATAAAACGGAAAAAAAAGAGAAATTGAAAAAATAAATGAATATAAAAAAATAAAAGAAATGCCTTTTATTGTTGTCAACTAGCATAAGAAATGAAAGATAGATATTTATTAAGATGACAAAGAAATAAAAGAAATTAAGATATAAAACATAATATAACGGGAAAAACAGAGAAATTGAAAAAATAAATGAATATAAAAAATAAAAGAAATGCCTTTTATTGTTGTCAACTAGCATAAGAAATGAAAGATAGATATTTATTAAGATGACAAAGAAATAAAAGAAATGAAGATATAAAACATAATATAACGAGAAAAAAAAGAGAAATTGAAAAAATAAATGAATATAAAAAATAAAAGAAATGCCTTTTATTGTTGTCAACTAGCATAAGAAATGAAAGATAGATATTTATTAAGATGACAAAGAAATAAAAGAAATGAAGATATAAAACATAATAAATAATAAATAATAAACATAATATAACGGGGAAAAAAAGAGAAATTGAAAAAATAAATGAATATAAAAAATAAAAGAAATGCCTTTCATTGTTGTCAACTAGCATAAGAAATGAAAGATAGATACTTATTAAGATGACAAAGAAATAAAAGAAATGAAGATATAAAACATAATATAACGGGGAAAAAAAGAGAAATTGAAACAATAAATGAATATAAAAAATAAAAGAAATGCCTTTTATTGTTGTCAACTAGCATAAGAAATGAAAGATAGATATTTATTAAGATGACAAAGAAATAAAAGAAATGAAGATATAAAACATAATAAATAATAAATAATAAACATAACATAATGGAAAAAAAAGAGAAATTGCAAAAATAAATGAATATAAAAAATGTGTGGAAAACAGTATACTGAGTTTTTCACATTTTTTTCTTATTTTTGTTGTAACAATGCAAAACAGAGCTTGATAATCGTGTCAGAGCCTGATTTAAAGCGTCATGATCGCATCAAAGCATAATAAAGTTCAATAAAGCGTAATAAAACGTATCAAAGCGTGATTTAAAGCGTATCAAAGCGGGATCAAATCGTGAGGAACGGTAACAAAGCGGCAACTAATTCGTATCAGAGCGTATCAGAGCATAACATTACTTCGGCGATCGGGATATTCGTGGAAAAATTGACAAAAATGACGGCGCTTTGCTCGCCGCTTTAAAGCGCGGCAAGCGCCGTTGGTGTGAACCAGGCATTACCTTTTATATTAATTTATATTATTACGTGTTGTCTACCTTGTACTTTTTTTATGTCATTGCCTGAAATAAATGAATGAATTTTAAGTGTATAATATGTTTCATTCAGCCAGGGAAGGTGGTTTCTTTTCTTCAGTTTCTGTTTGATGTTTTTGATAAACCCGTTCATTGTTTATTGACTCACTGACACAAAGATGTTACAATTGTCGTCTCACTCAGGGCAATTTATAAAAATGTTGGGTTTTTTCAGTCTTAGTCGTTCTGACTTTTTCGCAGGAGGGACAGTTGAGAGTTACCATGACGTTGTTTACTTAGCTTTCTTGAAAAGACAATGATATTATGACAGATGATTGCTTATACTTAAAGCTAAACATACCTTGGGCATGTAACACGACTTTAGTTGTTCCAGCAGCTCCCAGTCGCTCCTTCTCTATTCTTCTAGAAAGTTCCTTCTCGTACGACGCTATCGTTCTTTCAAACAGCGCGAATATTTCATCCGCTGCCACCATTAGTCGCTCCTGCACCAACTCTTTCAACATTTTTAAATTGCTTGATGAATATTAAAGCAATAATAAGAATAATAAGAATAATAACAATACATTCGTCGCAGTCACCCTTTGTCTCAAGTTAGCATCAAAGCGTTGCTAACTTCCGCATTTTTCTTCTTCGATGGAGGTTTTACGGCAGCTCAACCTCCACAGCGTTACACTAGTGTCACGTTGCGGTGGGATTAAATATACATAATAAAAGTAAATAATAAATAGAATCGCATTTTTAAGTGAGAATGGCAAGAAAGTAAAATACATCCAGTGTTATTTATTTCAATAATAAAAGTTTTTTGGCAAAGTAGAAGGTATGTGTGAGTGAAGAAGGGTATGGTTATTATTTGACTTATTTTTTGTCTGTTTTTGTATTTGTTTTGTATCATCCCGTGAGGTGCATATTTTTTTTGTTCAGTTGGTACTTCATGAAGTTTTGCACTTGTTGTTTTTTGTATGTTTTCATTATTTTTGGATGTATTTGTTTGGTTTGTATGCTTGTGAATCGCCATTAACTACGTATTATGTTGAAGAGGGCAGGAAATATAAGATTTTCTTCATCCTGTTCCTTCTCAAGCATAGGTGTGTAAATATGTGTTTTGTTGCTAGAGTTTAATTGTCTAATGATCAAAAAATGCACATCAATGAAGGAGATAAATAAATAAAATGAGAAAGGAAAACACACGCAGCTGTGATTAAAGGACATGTACGTGAATGTTGAAGAAAACATAAAAAAATAATGTAACGCTGGTCAAATACAGAATTGCTATTAGAGAGTCCAAGACAACTTGAAATCAACTCAAAAAAATTATAAATATTCACTTTATAATAACCTCAGATCGTCTGATTGGTTGAGAACAATGGTGATCAATTATTTTGTAATAACGTAATGAATACGTAATAAAGACTTTTTTTTGTTTTTTTCCATCCCGCGCTCTTGGCGGTTCTTCTTTCTCCCTCAACGCTCATCTTGAGCAGTCTTCAATACCGCCGCTAGGTGGCAGCCCTGTGATGTCGAGGATGCTTTAGCCATAGAAGAAGAAAAGCCGGAAGTTAGCAAGGCTTTCCACACAGACGGGAGACGAACCGGACAACAACGACGATCGAGTGCAAATTGAGTTAAAAAAAAAAACCATTGAAAATGTTGAAAGAGTTGGTGAAAGAGCGACTAATGGCGGCGGCTGATGAAATATTCGCGCTGTTTGAAGTAACGATAGCCTCGTACGAGAATGAACTTTCTAGAACGAGACAGAAGGAGCGCCATCGCCAACTGGAAGCATATATTGAAGGTATGGTTACATATTTACCAACCTTCTACTTAATCATTAAACACACCGTTTGACTAATAACTCAATTGTACGTTGTTATTATTATACAGGTTAAAGCAAAGGAGTTCAGATAATGTTTGTTGACGGCCATCTAGTGTCAATCTGTAAGCTTGACCGAACTGAACTGGCTATACTAAGTAAACAAAAACAGATTGCTGGACGACAGCAAAGACTTACTCTGGAGCAAAGACGACGCCCACAATGTACATCTGAACATGACATGACAATCAACAATTTCCCCACAAAGAAGGATAAAAACAACTGAAACATTATTGATTGCTAAAACAAAGTAGATGTGGGAAATATCAACCTTTTAGACTTCGACTTAGCCTTCCTTTTTATAGGTGAGGGCCGACATCCGGGCAACTGAGCTACATACGGGTTCTTCGAGCCATAGCAACCAGACTGGCGTTGAAAACAAACCGTTGCCATTACTCTTTAACCTGTCGACCTACGCTGGTTAAACCCGTCATTCTGCCTCCAAAATGCCGAAAAACTGTGTTGTTTTTGGTTGTGCTAACCACAACTGGAAACAGGGAAAACAAAGGTTGTATTTTGTTCTGCCAAAGCGTGATAAAAGCCCACAGAGACGAGACAAATGGCTCGCAGCTTTACACCGGGAAAACGAGGACGGTTCTCACTGGAGTCCCCCAAAGTCCCGGGTCGTGTGTTCGGATCACTTCATTTCTGGTAAATATAAGGAACAAAAATCCACCTTCTTAACCACAACTTGGCTATACCGTCCGTGCTAATGTTGTACTTGTTGAATTTGTACCTTATAACGTTCGACAGCTGAAGTGGTTGTTGTACAAAAACAACATGCGGTATATACATACAAGATGGCTGCGCTTCAGAGCAGCGGCTTCGTGCGAGCGCTCCTGGAAGTGAGGGCAAAAATACCCCTCAATTCAGTCAATTTCATGGCTGGCTCACAGCGTGTTCACTCCGTGATCACTTACGACCGACTTACAATTCTGGATGTGGAGAGATCGGGCCATTTTGGGCTGATAGATGCGTGTACGATGGACCTGCTCGCTAGCTTGGGAATTCTTCGCGAGCTACATCCAGCAGTGGCCTTTGAAGCAGCGGCGTCGACTACCAGCGGAGACGGTCAGCGAAAGAGACGTAAGCGGTGCGCTCGGAAGCAGAAGCGGGGGTGTCGGGCGGGGCTAACAACAAAGCTAAATGCTTTGTTGTTAGCGGGGCTAACGAAAAAGCTAAATGCTAATCCACAAAGAAGCGCTAATAAGGAGTCTGTTAAGCTAGAACTAGCCAGCGCCAGGCTGGATAATCCCTGCACACATAGCAATTCTTCTAGAATAATATACAACTCACATAATGTTTTTTCTGCGTCAGAGGTGGACATGCATTTTACTGAGGTGGCAAACAATCTAAAAATTCCTGTCATGTCAATTCCTAGATATGGTCGAAATTATTTAAAGTGCACTATGCATAATAAACGTAACATTATTAATATTGCTACTACGGATACTTTCAACAAAAACTCCTCAAAACAGCCCACTACCTATAATATGGGCTTTTTAAACATAAGGTCATTGTCTTCCAAAACGTTATTAGTTAATGAAGTCATCAGAGACAACAATCTTGATGTCGTTGGTTTAGCCGAGACCTGGCTCAAACCAGACGAATTTTTTGCGCTGGGTGAGGCGTCTCCTCCTGGCTATGCGGGAACGCATATTGCCCGCCCCATTAAAAGGGGTGGGGGTGTTGCACTAATATACAACAAAAACTTTAGCCTTACCTCGGACCTAAATAATAAATATAACTCGTTTGAGGTGCTCACTATGAGGTTTGTCACACCGCTGCCTCTCCACCTGGCTGTCATCTACCGCCCCCCTGGGCCCTATTCGGACTTTATCAATGAATTTTCAGAGTTCGTTGCTGATCTAGTGACGCACGCCGACAATATAATCATAATGGGAGACTTTAACATCCATATGAATACCCCATCGGACCCTCCATGCGTGGCGCTCCAGACTATAATTGATAGCTGTGGTCTTACACAAATAATAAATGAACCCACGCATCGCAACGGTAACACGATAGATCTAGTGCTTGTCAGGGGTGTCACCACCTCTAAAGTTACGATACTCCCGTACACTAAAGTAATGTCCGATCATTACCTTATAAAATTCGAAGTTCGGACTCATTGTCAACAAACTAATAATAATAATAATAACTACTATAGCAGCCGCAACATTAATGCTGCCACAACGACGACTCTTACTGACCTACTGCCTTCAGTAATGGCACCTTTCCCAAATTATGTGGGCTCTATTGATAACCTCACTAACAACTTTAACGACGCCCTGCGCGACACCATTGATATTGTAGCACCGCTAAAGCTAAAAAGGGCCCCTAAAAGGCGTACCCCATGGTTTACAGAAGAAACTAAAGCCCAGAAATTATCATGTAGAAAGCTGGAACGCAAATGGCGTGCGACTAAACTTGAGGTTTTCCATCAAGCATGGAGTGATAGTTTAATAACTTATAAACGCATGCTCACCTCAGCTAAAGCTAAATATTACTCAAATCTCATCCACCTCAACAAAAATGATCCTAAATTTTTGTTTAGTACAGTAGCATCGCTAACCCAACAAGGGACTCCTCCCAGTAGCTCCACCCACTCAGCAGATGACTTTATGAATTTCTTTAATAAGAAAATTGAACTCATCAGAAAAGAGATTAAAGACAATGCATCCCAGCCACAACTGGGTTCTATTAACACAAATATGACTGTATATACGACGGACATTGCCCTCCAAAATAGTTTCTCTCTCTTTGATGAAATAACATTGGAGGAATTGTTAAAATGTGTAAATGGGACAAAACAAACAACATGTTTACTTGACCCAATTCCTGGGAAACTTATCAAGGAGCTTTTTGTTTTATTAGGTCCATCAGTGTTAAATATTATAAACCTATCACTTTCCTCTGGTACTGTTCCTCTAGCATTCAAAAAAGCGGTTATTCATCCTCTACTCAAAAGACCTAACCTCGATCCTGACCTCATGGTGAACTACCGGCCGGTGTCCCACCTACCGTTTATCTCGAAAATTCTCGAAAAAATTGTCGCACAGCAGCTAAATGAACACTTAGTGACTAACAATCTCTGTGAACCTTTTCAATCCGGTTTCAGGGCAAATCACTCTACGGAGACAGCCCTCGCAAAAATGACTAATGATCTATTGCTGACGATGGATTCTGATGCTTCATCTATGTTGCTGCTTCTTGATCTTAGCGCCGCTTTCGATACTGTTGATCATAATATTTTATTAGAGCGTATCAAAACGCGTATTGGGATGTCAGACTTAGCCTTGTCTTGGTTTAACTCTTATCTTACTGACAGGATGCAGTGTGTCTCCCATAACAATGTGACCTCGGACTATGTTAAGGTAACGTGCGGAGTTCCCCAGGGTTCAGTTCTTGGCCCTGCACTCTTTAGTATTTACATGCTGCCGCTAGGTGACATTATACGCAAGTACGGTGTTAGCTTTCACTGTTATGCTGATGACACTCAACTCTACATGCCCCTAAAGCTGACCAACACGCCGAATTGTAGTCAGCTGGAGGCGTGTCTTAATGAAATTAAACAATGGATGTCCGCTAACTTTTTGCAACTCAACGCTAAGAAAACGGAAATGCTGATTATCGGTCCTGCTCAACACCAACATCTATTTAATAATACCACCTTAACATTTGACAACCAAACAATTAAACAAGGCGACTCGGTAAAGAATCTGGGTATTATCTTCGACCCAACTCTCTCGTTTGAGTCACACATTAAGAGTGTTACTAAAACGGCCTTCTTTCATCTCCGTAATATCGCTAAAATTCGTTCCATTTTGTCCACAAGCGATGCTGAGATCATTATTCATGCGTTCGTTACATCTCGTCTCGATTACTGTAACGTATTATTTTCGGGCCTCCCTATGTCTAGCATTAAAAGATTACAGATGGTACAAAATGCGGCTGCTAGACTTTTGACAAAAACAAGAAAGTTTGATCATATTACGCCTATACTGGCTCACTTGCACTGGCTTCCTGTGCACCTAAGATGCGACTTTAAGGTTTTACTACTTACGTATAAAATACTACACGGTCAAGCTCCTGCCTATCTTGACGATTGTATTGTACCATATGTCCCGGCAAGAAATCTGCGTTCAAAGAACTCCGGCTTATTAGTGATTCCCAGAGCCCAAAAAAAGTCTGCGGGCTATAGAGCGTTTTCTATTCGGGCTCCAATATTATGGAATGCCCTCCCGGTAAAAGTTAGAGATGCTACCTCAGTAGAAGCATTTAAGTCTCATCTTAAAACTCATTTGTATACTCTAGCCTTTAAATAGACTCCCTTTTTAGACCAGTTGATCTGCCGTTTCTTTTCTTTTCTTTTCTACTCTGCTCCGGGGTGGACCGCTAGCCTGTCCATCAGATGGGGACATCTCTACGCTGCTGACCCGTCTCCACTCGGGATGGTTCCCGCTGGCCCCACCATGGACTGGACTTTCGCTGATGTGTTGGACTTTCACAATATTATATCAGACCCACTCGACACCGAGGATGTCGTTGTGGCTTGTACAGCCCTTTGAGACACTAGTGATTTAGGGCTATATAAATAAACATTGATTGATTGATTGATTGATATACTATATAGTCCAGGGGTAACCAACGCGGTGCCCGCGGGCACCAGGTAGCCCGTAAGGACCAGATGAGTAGCCCGCTGGCCTGTTCTAAAAATAGCTCAAATAGCAGCACTTACCAGTGAGCTGCCTCTATTTTTTAAATTGTATTTATTTACTAGCAAGCTGGTCTCGCTTTGCTCGACATTTTTAATTCTAAGAGAGACAAAACTCAAATAGAATTTGAAAATCCAAGAAAATATTTTAAAGACTTGGTCTTCACTTGTTTAAATAAATTCATTTTTTTTTTTTACTTTGCTTCTTATAACTTTCAGAAAGACAATTTTAGAGAAAAAATACAACCTTAAAAATGATTTTAGGATTTTTAAACACATATACCTTTTTACCTTTTAAATTCCTTCCTCTTCTTTCCTGACAATTTAAATCAATGTTCAAGTATTTTTTTTTTTTTATTGTAAAGAATAATAAATACATTTTAATTTAATTCTTCATTTTAGCTTCTGTTTTTTCGACGAAGAATATTTGTGAAATATTTCTTCTAACTTATTATGATTAAAATTCCAAAAAATTATTCTGGCAAATCTAGAAAATCTTTAGAATCAAATTTAAATCTTATTTCAAAGTATTTTGAATTTCTTTTAAAATTTTTGTTCTGGGAAATCTAGAAGAAATAATGATTTGTCTTTGTTAGAAATATAGCTTGGTCCAATTTGTTATATATTCTAACAAAGTGCAGATTGGATTTTAACCTATTTAAAACATGTCATCAAAATTCTAAAAGTAATCTTAATCAGGAAAAATTACTAATGATGTTCCATAAATTATTTTTAAAATTTTTTCAAAAAGATTCGAATTAGCTAGTTTTTCTCTTTCTTTTTTTCGGTTGAATTTTGAATTTTAAAGAGTCGAAATTGAAGATAAACTATGTTTCAAAATTTAATTGTCATTTTATTTCGTGTTTTCTCCTCTTTTAAACCGTTCAATTAAGTGTAAATATCATTCATTATTAATAATAACATAGAGTTAAAGGTAAATTGAGCAAATTGGCTATTTCTGGCAATTTATTTAAGTGTTTTTAAACTGGTAGCCCTTCGCATTAATCAGTACCCAAGAAGTAGCTCTTGCTTTCAAAAAGGTTGGTGACCCCTGATATAGTCTATAGCCTAGCTAGCTATTTTCGAAAACCGGTTTCGTTTAAATTTGCACTTAACAGTTGGGTTTTTAAAAACCAATAAACACTATAATTTTCATGTTACATTTAATCAACTTTTCAAGACAGTCGCAAAATGCTGTCTGCAGGACTTTTCAATACAAAGACATATATTGTGTACATTATTCGCCTGCTGTACTGCGCCTTCATAAGGCTACAACTTACAAGGACCGGGCTACTAGGGGTCAGTCTGCTTTCTTTTGGGGTTTTTTGCCGGACATTCCAGTATTATTTACCCGTAATCTTGGTATTACTTTCCTTATTAGGTTATTTTGCCACCTCCCCCTTCTCTGTTTAAACTCTCCTTTGTTGTACTTAAACAATACATGTAGCCCTCAAATCTCTCAATATTTTATACACTAACACTTGATCTTGTTGTTGATAACTTCCGCGTCTCTTTTTTAGTAGCGCGCAGGCTAAGCTAACTAGCAAGCTAAGGTAAGCCTGAGAAGCTTTAAAGTCCACTGAGACGAGTCTGACGCAAATAATACATTTTCGTTTTTTCACACGATATGCGAATAAGTAAAAATGCGTAAATGAAGGATTTAACGCCGACTTCCAAGCCACAATGCTCGTTAAATGCTTTTTCTGTCAATGCTGTGTTCGCTGTGAGCTGCTTTGTTTTCAACGAATTCCCGGTTGCTCTGGGATAGGTAGGCGGAAGTGACGTAGGTCCGCCCTCACCTATTGTCACTTTACAGTACAGATAGGAACAACATTTTGTTGCATTAGCTCATGGTAGTGCAGGATAAAAGAGCAATAAGGTGCATATATAAATAAATACATAGATTACTGTACAGATAAATATATTGCACTTTTGCATATGCATCCAGGTTTATGGGTGTATGTTATATTGTCTTTATATTCCAGCCACTTCATCCATTTTGGGGGGGAATTGAGGGCATTATTATGATGCGTTCAATAGTCTTACGGCTTGAGGGAGGAAGCTGTTACAGAACCTGGAGGTTCTGCTTCAGAGGCTGTGGAACCTCTTTCTAGAGTCCAGCAGTGAAAACAGTACTTGGTGGGGGTGGGAGGAGTCTCTGCAGATTTTCTGAACCCTGGTCAGGCAGCGGCTTTTTGCCATCTCCATCTTCTTTTCCGCCGTCCGCACAACTCTCTGGATAGACTTCCAGTCTGAGGCATTGCAGGCTCCAGTCCAGACAGAGATGCTGTTGGTCAGCAGGTGGTCTCTATAGTGCCTCTGTAGAATGTGCTGAGAATGGGGGGAGGGAGCTGTGCTCTTTTCATCCCATGCAAAAAGTGCATGCGCTGCTGAGCTCTTTTTACAAGAGCTCCGGTGTGTAGGGACCAGGTTATATTGTCAGTTATCTGCACCCCCAGGAACTTGGTGCTGCTTACTATCTCCACTGCTGTGCCGTTGATGAAGAGTGGAGCGTGGCTGGACTGGTGCCTCCTGAAGTCGACGATGATCTCCTTGGTCTTGTTGACATTCAGGACCAGGTTGTTGGTTCTGCACCAGTCAACCAGATGTTTCACCTCCTCCCTGTAGTCCATGTGGTTGTTGTCACGGATGAGGCCCACTACTGTTGTGTACTTCACAATGTGGTCAGTAGTGGACCTGGCGCAGCAGTCATGGGTCATCAACGTGGACTCAGGACGCAGCCCTGAGGGGGAGCCGGTGCTCAGGGAGATGGCACTGGAGGTGTTGTTGCCCACTCTCACAGACTGGGGTCTGTCTGGGAGGAAGTCAAGCAGCCAGTTGCAAAGGGGGGTACTGAATCCAAGGTTTGCTCACCAAGTGCTGCTGGTGTTGAATGCTGAGCTGAAGTCCAGGAACGACATCCGCACGTGTGTGTTCTTTCCTTCCAGATGTTCTAAGCTCAGGTGGAGTGCAGAGGAGATGGCGTCCTCTGTGGAGCGGTTAGGGCGATAAGCGAACTGGTATGGGTCGAATGTGGGGGGCGCAATTTTTGCGTTGAAAAAATTCGGAGGCACACGACCAGCAGAAATCATTAAAAAACGAAACTCAGTTGACAGTAAAAAGTCGTCGTCGCAATTGTTGGATATGACTTTAAAACATAACCAAGCATGCATCACTATTGCTCTTGTCTCAAAGTAGGTGTACTGTCAACAGCTGTCACATCACACCCTGACTTATTTGGACTTTTTTGGTGTTTTTCTGTGTGTAGTGTTTTAGTTCTTGTCTGGCGCTCCTATTTTGGTGGCTTTTTCTCTTTTTTCGGTATTTTCCTGTAGCAGTTTCATGTCTTCCTTTGAGCGATATTTCCCGACTCTACTTTGTTTTAGCAATCAAGAATATTTCAGTTGTTTTTATCCTTCTTTGAGGGGACATTGTCGATTGTCTTGTCATGTTTGGGTGTACATTGTGGATACCGTTTTTGCTCCACAGTAAGTCTTTGCTGTCATCCAGCAATCTGTTTTTGTTTACATTGTAGCCAGTTCAGTTTTAGTTTCGTTCTGCATAGCCTTCCCTAAGCTTCAATGCCTTTTCTTAGGGGCACTCACCTTTTGTTTATTTTTGGTTTAAGCATCAGACACCTTTTTACCTGCACCCTGTCTTCCGCTGTTCCTGACATCTACAAAGCAATTAGCTACCTGCTGCCACCTACTGATATGGAAGAGTATTACACGGTTACTCTGCCGAGCTCTAGACAGCACCGACACTCAACAACAACACATCATTTGCAGACTATAATTACTGCTTTGCAAAAAATATTTTTAACCCGAACAGGTGAAATTAGATCATCTCCCACGGCACACCAGACTGCATATCACGGCACACTAGTGTGCCGCGGCACAGTGGTTGAAAAACACTGCATTAAGGAACTTTGTGTGGTTACATTTGCACATTTCAACATGTTTGAAAAGGAGTAGGAAGAAGCAAACCTTATGCTTAATTCTAGCCCGTCTCTATGTATTGTAATGATAGTTCATTCACACCATTTACGTGTTTAAATTTAGTTCACTTCCTTTTAGAAATATATTTCATATGTCATTGACAATTCATTAGTATATATTTGTGTGTGTTTTTCACTTAAAAGGGAATTTTTTGCAACCTTAACAGCTAACGGCTTGTAGGACGTAATGACGTATGTACGTAACACGTGCACGTGCATTAACCGTGGGTGTTGTTTGCTAATAATAATGTTGTGTGTGTGTGCAGGCGCTCCCTGTGCGTACGCGTGGACAAGACAGGGTGAGTGACCGCCTTTTAAACTCTTTTTTTATTTTAAATGTTGTAACATAAACTTAGTAATCGTAACAATGTAGACACTTGTAAAACACATATGTGCTGTTAGACCACTAGCCAATGGTGTCGATGTTATATGCATAGACGTCTTATAAGTAGACGCAGCATTGGCTGCTGTGACGCGAGAAATTGGGCCGCCATCTTGAAGTGGTGATGAGGAGCCGGCGAGCAGCCTAAACTGACAGTTGACAGGTAGAAAACAAAGATGGTGTTCAGCGTTTTCCCGCTCAAATGAGCGGACTGTTGAAAATAGGAATCGGGGGGATTACTTTTCACAAGTAAGATTTAACATTAACGTACTATTGGTTGTATTTTGTGAAAAGAATATTACCACAGAGTTGAGAAGGAGCAAAGATCTTCAATAGTACTGAAATCGTAGCCGCTAGCAAACAAGAGTATGACCATAATAGAACTGCTTGTCAGTGAAATTAATTACATTTAAAAATGTCATACTTGAATAACAAAGTTGAAATAAATGATGAAAATAAAGATTGCAAACCTATGGTGACATCATGCCTTCAGTGTGCATATTGTACAAACCCCGTTTCCATATGAGTTGGGAAATTGTGTTAGATGTAAATATAAACGGAATACAATGATTTGCATATCATTTTCAAGCCATATTCAGTTGAATATGCTACAAAGACAACATATTTGATGTTCAAACTGATAAACTTTTTTTTTTTGCAAATAATCATTAACTTTAGAATTTGATGGCAGCAACACGTGACAAAGAAGTTGGGAAAGGTGGCAATAAATACTGATAAAGTTGAGGAATGCTCATCAAACACTTATTTGGAACATCCCACAGGTGTGCAGGCTAATTGGGAACAGGTGGGTGCCATGATTGGGTATAAAAGTAGATTCCATGAAATGCTCAGTCATTCACAAACAAGGATGGGGCGAGGGTCACCACTTTGTCAACAAATGCCTGAGCAAATTGTTGAACAGTTTAAGAAAAACCTTTCTCAAGCAGCTATTGCAAGGAATTTAGGGATTTCACCATCTACGCTCCGTAAGATCATCAAAGGGTTCAGAGAATCTGGAGAAATCACTGCACGTAAGCAGCTAAGCCCGTGACCTTCCATCCCTCAGGCTGTACTGCATCAACAAGCCACATTAGTGTGTAAAGGATATCACCACATAGGCTCAGGAACACTTCAGAAACCCACTGTAAGTAACTACAGTTGGTCGCTACATCTGTAAGTGCAAGTTAAAACTCTCCTATGCAAGGCGAAAACCATTTATCAACAACACCCAGAAACGCCGTCGGCTTCGCTGGGCCTGAGCTCATCTAAGATGGACTGATGCAAAGTGGAAACGTGTTCTGTGGTCTGACGAGTCCACATTTCAAATTGTTTTTGGAAACTGTGGACGTCGTGTCCTCCGGACCAAAGAGGAAAAGAACCATCTGGATTGTTCTAGGCGAAAAGTGTAAAAGGCAGCATGTGTGATGGTATGGGGGTGTATTAGTGGCCAAGACATGGGTAACTTACACATCTGTGAAGGCACCATTAATGCTGAAAGGTACATACAGCTTTTGGAGCAACATATGTTGCCATCCAAGCAACGTTACCATGGACGCCCCTGCTTATTTCAGCAAGACAATGCCAAGCCACGTGTTACATCAACGTGGCTTCATAGTAAAAGAGTGCAGGTACTAGACTGGCCTGCCTGTAGTCCAGATCTGTCTCCCATTGAAAATGTGTGAAGCCTAAAATAGCAGAAGGGAGACCCCCGGACTGTTGAACAACTTAAGCTGTACATCAAGCAAGAATGGGAAAGAATTCCACTTCAAAAATGTGTCTCCTCAGTTCCCAAACCTTTACTGAGTGTTGTTAAAAGGAAAGGCCATGTAACACAGTGGTGAACATGCCCTTTCCCAACTACTTTGGCACATGTTGCAGCCATGAAATTACTATTCGCAAAAAATAAATAAAGTTTATGAGTTTGAACATGAAATATATTGTCTTTGTAGTGCATTCAATTGAATATGGCTTGAAAAGGATTTGCAAATCATTGTATTCCGTTTATATTTACATCTAACACCATTTCCCAACTCATATGGAAACGGGGTTTGTATATAGTTCTCTGCAAACCTATGAAATGTTCTATTTTGTCTTCATTATTTTGTCAGAATGCACCAGAATGCTTCATTTGTATGTGAAAATCAGAAATAAATCTTCTGGGGGAGGATGACCCCCCTACAGGGGTTTGCTTTACAAACTTTCAGCCCCACCTAAAACAAAATTCACCAGCCACCACTGATTATGATGCATTCTCATTTTAGGCAAAGTATAAGACAATACTTTCTTAACAGTATAATTGTAACCAGGAATAAGTCTTCAAGTAACAATATTCAAATACTAACATTGTTGGGTAAGACACAATTTGCTTTTATTCTGAATCCAGTGAAAGAGATTGGTGGTTTTAGCAGATATAAATAAAGACTTTCAGGTGTTTACCGTATTTTTCGGATTATAAATCGCTCCGGAGTATAAATCGCACCGGCCGAAAATGCGTAATAAAGAAGGAAAAAAACATATATAAGTCGCACTAGAGTATAAGTCGCATTTTTGGGGGAAATTTATTTGATAAAATCCAACACCAAGAATAGACATTTGAAAGGCAATTTTCAAGCACCCATTTGTGAATTTGTTCCTCGAGCTGTGGCCACCTAGCTTTTAGCCCGCGATTAGCTTTTTTAGTTTTCTTCATTTCAGTAAGAGCAGCCTCCGCTTTTTCCCAGTCCCTTACAAGTTTCTCGCTTACTCCAAACTTTCTTTCTGCTGCTCGATTGCCGTTTTCTGCTGCAAATCTCACTACTTCCAGCTTGTAACCTGCAGTTTAAGATTTCCTTTTCGGTGCCGTTTTTGTTCAGCCCTTCTCAGTTTTTATAAGTTACCGCCAATGTTGAAATGATCAATTTTCATAGCATCTTTTTTTTCCACAATGCACTTCTGCCATGACCTGCCAAATTTTTATTGGTCGAGGTGTGTGTGTGTGTGATGATTGCTGATATACGCCTAGTCTCTTACGTGAATGAGATAAATAATATTATTTGAGACATGCACCTGGGGATAGGTTGACTGGCAACACTAAATGGGCCCTAGTGTGTGAATGTTGTCTGTCTATCTGTTTTGGCCCTGCGATGAGGTGGCGACTTGTCCAGGGTGTACCCCGCCTTCCGCCCGATTGTAGCTGAGATAGGCTCCAGCACCCCCCGCTACCCCGAAGGGAATAAGCGGTAGAAAATGAATGGATGGATGGGTATTTTACGGTAATGTGTTAATAATTTCACACATACTGTAAGTCGCTCCAAACTATGAAAAAAACTGCGATTTATAATCCCAAAAATACGGTATATATGTTTATGTTGAAGTATTTGGCAGACGCTTTTATCCAAAGCGACATACATCAAAAATACCTATAAAACAATCACTGTAAACATAATCATTTAAGGCAGTGTTTCCCATAAACTGCCAAGATACCTGTGGCGGTGGGGGCGTGGCTATGGGCGTGGTCACCATGACATCATCGAGTAATTTGCATAATTTACTACAATGATATGATTTTCTCTAAAAAAGGCTCAAAAAATGTATACTTACTAATTAATAATAACAGTTTTGTTTTAAACGTCCATCCATCCATCATCCATCCATTTTACAATATAATTACAACACTTTATGTACATATTTATATACAGATTTGAACAATAAGTTATTCACTGAAATATATTTATTAATTGTGGTTCTTACAAAAAATATATCTTGTAAAATATAAGAGCTAAAATGTCTCTTAAAGCTCTGCCCCTTATATTAGTGCATACTAAATAATTTAACTTTAGCCTACTACTACAACCATATTATTTACCAGCAACATAAAGTGAAACAGTGGCAGAGGTGTCCTGCCACAGTCAGTAACAAATAAACAGAAAACAGTAGTGGTGGTAGATAGACACAGAGCTTCATCAAACATCTGATCCACTGAACAAAGAGCTCCAAAAATCTTGATCCTACACTTCTCTTTTGTAAAGTAAATCTGAACAGCCGATATGGGCATCTACATCAACTATATGATTTGACTGAGAAGCTGGACAGGACAAAAATACAAAAAAAATTACAAAAAAAAAAAAATCTATTTGTGGCGGCCTTAATTCTTTCGTGGCGGGCCGCCACAAATAAATGAATGTGTGGGAAACACTGTAAGGGAAGAATGTAATACAAAATATCAATACAAAGTGTCAAGACAGAATAAACTATCTGCTGCTGCAGCAACAGAGATACAGTCTATAAAATATATAGATATCTAATGTATTCATACATTGTTTATGTAGCATGTATATATAACCTCATCATATTGTTTCTTCAATTTAAAAATAGCTGACCCTTTTTTACCCCCTTCTCTGGGATTATATTCCCAGTTTTGATCTGGGACATCTGGTCACTTATAGCATATAAGAATATTCTATTACTGTTAAGCAAACTATGAATAATAAAACATGTGTCCTTTATCATAGCTACATGTATGACCAAAAAAGCACGTAGAAATCAGTGGTATTCAGTGAGGTAAGATGAATGAAATGCGCTGACAGTTCATTGCTCCTGTCAAATGAATTGCACTGAGTGGAGCGGATCACCACTCCAAGATGGCGGCCCCGCGTCTCGTCAGCGCCAGTAGGCAGTAGCGCTCCATGCTGCGTACCCTTACAACATGTCTATGGTTATATGTGTTGCTTAGAAAAGTAACGGTAAGCAAGTCGCAGCAGATGACATCACTTTATGGCAGCTTTACGGCAGTCACAGCCGGTTTATGATAGTGCCACTAGCTGGCTCACAGTTGGTCACAGAGGCTTGGAGTGTCCACATCCACAGCGCCTGTTTAAGCTCTCCACCTTGTTTCCTTGGTATGTAAGTCTTCATGTTAAATGTTTAAAGTCATCCTCATTGCAGGAATGTCTAAGAAGAACGTTGTCTATGTTTAAGGAAGAATTTAATGGTAGCCTATCAGTATGGTGACTTTCATACTAAGTGGAGACTTGATGTGGTATTTTGGATTAGTTTACAGCAGGGGTCACCAACGCGGTGCCCACGGGCACCAGGTAGCCCGTAAGGACCAGATGAGTAGCCCACTGGCCTGTTCTAAAAATAGCTCAAACAGCAGCACTTACAAGTGAGCTGCATCTATTTTTTGAATTGTATTTATTTACTAGCAAGCTGGTCTCGCTTTGGCCGACATTTTTAATTCTAAGAGAGACAAAACTCAAACAGAATTTGAAAATCCAAGAAAATATTTTAAAGACTTGGTCTTCACTTGTTTAAATAAATTCATAAATTGTTTTACTTTGCTTCTTATAACTTTCAGAAAGACAATTTTAGAGGAAAAATACAACCTTAAAAATGATTTTAGGATTTTTAAACACATATACCTTTTTACCTTTTAAATTCCTTCCTCTTCTTTCCTGACAATTTAAATCAATGTTCAAGTATTTTTTTTATTTTTTATTGTAAAGAATAATAAATACATTTTAATTTAATTCTTCATTTTAGCTTCTGTTTTTTCGACGAAGAATATTTGTGAAATATTTCTTCAAACTTATTATGATTAAAATTCAAAAAAATTATTCTGGCAAATCTAGAAAATCTGTAGAATCAAATTTAAATGTTATTTCAAAGTCTTTTGAATTTCTTTTAAAATATTTGTTCTGGAAAATCTAGAAGAAATAATGATTTGTCTTTGTTAGAAATATAGCTTGGTCCAATTTGTTATATATTCTAACAAAGTGCAGATTGGATTTTAACCTATTTAAAACATGTCATCAAAATTCTAAAATTAATTTTAATCAGAAAAAATTACTAATGATGTTCCATAAATTCTTTTTTTAATTTTTTCAAAAAGATTCGAATTAGCTAGTTTTTCTCTTCTTTTTTTCGGTTGAATTTTGAATTTTAAAGAGTCGAAAATGAAGATAAACTATGTTTCAAAATTTAATTGTCATTTTTTTCGTGTTTTCTCCTCTTTTAAACCGTTCAATTAAGTGTAAATATCATTAATTATTAATAATAACATAGAGTTAAAGGTAAATTGAGCAAATTGGCTATTTCTGGCAATTTATTTAAGTGTGTATCAAACTGGTAGCCCTTCGCATTAATCACTACCCAAGAAGTAGCTCTTGCTTTCAAAAAGGTTGGTGACCCCTGGTTTACAGCATGGCAGAGGTAATCCTGCATGACTTAAGTTTGTTTGTGGATTCCTACAAAGATGTTAGATGGTAAATGTAATGTGTACATTGGCCGAGAGCTAGTGGTTAAGCCTAAGACGGAGTAGGCGCTCTTGGTTGCTTTGTTGGGTCTGTTTCTGTATTTATTATTATTTATTTCTCACTATTTTTAGTTTTTCCATTGTGATTTTTTTTTTGTAGCTGTATTTAGACATGGCGCCTTTGAAGTGGCAGCTGGTTGCATCAGCTCCATGCTCCTTTTTGTCTCTGATGTCCTTTGTATTCTTTAATGTTTCATCTTTCAGATAAGGAACATATTTAATCTCACCGTGCTTTTATGTCTTTGTGTTGAGACTATTGCGTTACTATCCATGCCATTAGTGCAAAACTCTGCTGCGAGAGTTCTGACCTATACAAATATCTCCTGTTCTAAAAGCACTCCATTGGCCGCCGGTTCCCTGTAGGATCAAGTTTAGAATTCTGGTTCTAGCTTTCAGAGCTTTGCAAGGTAAGACTCCTTACATTAGTCTGTGGATCAGAATCTGCTGAAGGTTCGTTTTGGAGCTGGAGGCTGTTTATCTCCTGCTTTTGAACGATCTTCCACCATCATCGACGTTCAAAAGCAAACTCAAGACCCCCCCTTTTTTTGTTCAGGTTTTTAATTAGCTACTCTTGGGGGGATTTTTGTTGTCTTGGCCTTTTATATAGTGTGTCATTTCTGATATTTGAACCATGTTGTGAAGCACTTTGCAGGGTTTTTTCCTTTGTCTGTGGAAGGTGCTTTATAAATAAATGCGGAAGTATTCACTTTTTCCGCATTTTGTTATGTTACAGCTAGGGGTGTAACGGTACACAAACATTTCGGTTCGGTACGTACCTCGGTTAAGAGGTCACGGTTCGGTTCATTTTCGGTACAGTAAGAAAACAACAAAATATAAATTTTTTGGTTATTTACCAAATGTGTAAAGAATAGCATAACATACATATACACACACAGGGTCCATTGCCAGGGTTAATGTGGTCAACATATATCAAATAAAAACTAAATAAAATAAGGCTCAGAATGGTTTCTTAAAGGCCTACTGAAATGATTTTTTTTTTATTTAAACGGGAATAGCAGATCCATTCTATGTGTCATACTTGATCATTTCGCCATATTGCCATATTTTTGCTGAAAGGATTTAGTAGAGAAAATCGACGATAAAGTTCGCAACTTTTGCTCGCTGATAAAAAAAAAGCCTTGCCTGTAGCGGAAGTAGCGTGACGTCACAGGAGCTAGTATTCCTCACAATTCCCCGTTGTTTACAATGGAGCGAGAGAGATTCGGACCGAGAAAGTGATGATTACCCCATTAATTTGAGCGAGGATGAAAGATTCGTAGATGAGGAACGTTACAGTGAATGACTTGAGAGACAGCGATGGACGTATCTTTTTTCGCTCTGACCGTAACTTAGGTACAAGCTGGCTCATTGGATTCCACACTCTCCTTTTTTTATTGTGGATCACGGATTTGTATTTTAAACCACCTGGGATACTATATCCTCTTGAAAATGAGAGTCGAGAACGCAAAATGGACATTCAGTGCCTTTTATCTCCACGACAATACATCGGCGAAATGCTTAAGCTACGAGCTAACGTGATAGCATCGTGCTTTAACTGCATATAGAAACAAAAAAATAAAGCCCTGACTGGAAGGATAGATAGAAAATCAACAATACTATTAAACCGTGGACATGTAAATACACGGTTAATGCTTTCCAGGCTGGCGAAGGTTAACAATGCTGTGCTAACGACGCCATTGAAGCTAACTTAGCAACTTAGCAACGGGACCTCACAGAGCTATGCTAAAAACATTAGCTCTCCACCTACGCCAGCCAGCCCTCATCTACTCAGCAACACCCGTGCTCACCTGCGTTCCAGCGATCGGCAGAAGGACGAAGGACTTCACCCGATGCGTTTGGCGGCCCGGAGACGTAGGAAGTCAAGGTGAGGTCGGCGGCTAGCGCGGCTAGCGCTCCAACAAAGTCCTCCTGGTTGTGTTGCTGTAGTCCGCTGCTAATACACCGATCCCACCTACAACTGTCTTCTTTGCAGCCTTCATTGTTCATTAAACAAATTGCAAAAGATGTCCAGAATACTGTGGAATTATGAAATGAAAACAGAGCTTTTTGTATAGGATTCTACGGGTACCATAACTTCCGTTACTCGGACTTCGTCACGCGCATACGTCATCATACCGCGACGTTTCAGCCGGATATTTCCCGGGAAGTTTTAAAAGTCACTTTATAAGTTAACCCGGCCGTATTGGCATGTGTTGCAATGTTAAGATTTCATCATTGATATATAAACTATCAGACTGCGTGGTCGGTAGTAGTAGGTTTCAGTAGGCCTTTAACAAAACCTTTCTACATATAGAGTGCTTTTTTTGATTGATTGAGACTTTTATTAGTAGATTGCACAGTACAGTACATATTCCGTACCATTGACCACTAAATGGTAACACCCCAATAAGTTTTTCAACTTGTTTAAGTCGGGGTCCACGTTAATCAACATTAAACTGCCTCAAGTTCTTGCTCAGATTAAATAAAATGACAAAACTTTTCTTCTACATATAAAAAGTGCAACATTAAACAGTTTCAAGTCAACTCATCGTCAGATTAACTTTTCTCCCCCCCCCCCCCCCCCCCCCCAGCCTGGCTAACTTGGCATTGTTCTTCCACCATAGAAGTGGGTCAAAATCTAGTTTTTAATGCAATATGGTCTTAAATCTGCTGCTATAAAAACATTTGTTATTGCTTTAGCCCTGCCTGACTCGCCGAGGAGAGGCTGCTTGAATGCGGTGCTGACGCTTCAAATGGGTTAGCATGTGTTATGAGAGTAGCGTATGTGTGTGTGTGTGGCCCTTTAATATGTGACAGCATGCGAGGTGAATGTGTGGGCGAGCGAGGTGAGGGAGCAGTAGCGTGAGTGGCTAGTGCAGGGGTCGGGAACCTTTTTGGCTGAGAGAGCCATGAAAGCCAAATATTTCAAAATGTATTTCCGTGAGAGCCATATAATATTTTTTTAACACTGAATACAACTAAATGTGTGCATTTTTAGGTAAGACCAACATTTTTAGAGTATAATAAGTCTCTTATTCTTTTTAATAACATTGTTATTCCGAAGCTAACCCATAATAAATAAAATACTTCTTACCATTAATGCGACTTCTTGAACAGGTGCGGTAGAAAATGGATGGATGGATTAAAATGCATGAGAATGTTTTATATTTTGAACCTTATTTTTAACACTGTGATTACCAGCGGAATTATTCAGTACTTATCCTGTCAAGTAATGTCAGCTAAGATTTATCTGAGAGCCAGATGCAGTCATCAAAAGAGCCACATCTGGCTCTAGAGCCATAGGTTCCCTACCCCTGGGCTTGTGTTTTGTTGGATTGGCTGTGTGCAAGACCTCGGCGTGGCGAAGTTGGTAGAGTGGCCGTGCCAGCAATCGGAGTGTTGCTGGTTACTGGGGTTCAATCCCCACCTTCTACCATCCTAGTCACGTCCGTTGTGTCCTTGGGCAAGACACTTCACCCTTTTAAAGACAAAAAATGATTTTCAAGGTAAAAGTTGATTTTCAAGACAAAAAATTATTTTCAGGGTTAGGGTTCTAATTTTCAAGGTAAAAGTTGATTTTCGAAACAAAAAATTATTTTCAAGGTAAAAGTTGATTTTCAAGACAAAAAATGATTTTCAAGGTAAAAGTTGATTTTCAAAACAAAAAATGATTTTCAAGGTTAAAGTTGATTTTCAAGACAAAAAATGATTTAAGGTAAAAGTTGATTTTCAAGACAAAAAAAGATTTTCAAGACAAAAAAAGATTTTCAAGGTAAAAGTTGATTTTCAAGACAAAAAATGATTTTCAAGACAAAAAATGATTTTGAAGACAAAAAATGATTTTCAAGGTAAAAGTTGATTTTCAAGACAAAAAATGATTTTCAAGGTAAAAGTTGATTTTCAAGACAAAAATTTATTTTCAAGGTAAAAGTTGATTTTCATGACAAAAAATTATTTTCAGGGTTAGGGTTCTAATTTTCAAGGTAAAAGTTGATTTTCGAAACAAAAAATGATTTTCAAGGTAAAAGTTGATTTTCAAGACAAAATGATTTTCAAGGTAAAAGTTGATTTTCAAAACAAAAAATGATTTTCAAGGTTAAAGTTGATTTTCAAGACAAAAAATGATTTAAGGTAAAAGTTGATTTTCAAGACAAAAAATGATTTTTAAGGTAAAAGTTGATTTTCAAGACAAAAAATGATTTTCAAGGTAAAAGTTGATTTTCAAGACAAAAAATGATTTTCAAGGTAAAAGTTGATTTTCAAGACAAAAAATGATGTTCAAGGTAAAAGTTGATTTTCAAGACAAAATGATTTTCAAGGTAAAAGTTGATTTTCAAAACAAAAAATTATTTTCAAGGTTAAAGTTGATTTTCAAGACAAAAAATGATTTAAGGTAAAAGTTGATTTTCAAGACAAAAAATGATTTTCAAGGTAAAAGTTGATTTTCAAGGTAAAAGTTGATTTTCAAGACAAAAAATGATTTTCAAGGTAAAAGTTGATTTTCAAGACAAAAAATGATTTTCAAGGTAAAAGTTGATTTTCAAGACAAAAAAAATTTTTTCAAGGTAAAAGTTGATTTTCAAGACAAAAAATGATTTTCAAGGTAAAAGTTGATTTTCAAGACAAAAAATGATTTTCAAGGTAAAAGTTGATTTTCAAGACAAAAAATGATTTTCAAGGTAAAAGTTGATTTTCAAAACAAAAAATGATTTTCAAGGTTAAAGTTGATTTTCAAGACAAAAAATGATTTAAGGTAAAAGTTGATTTTCAAGACAAAAAATGATTTTCAAGGTAAAAGTTGATTTTCAAGACAAAAAATGATTTAAGGTAAAAGTAGATTTTCAAGACAAAAAATGATTTTCAAGACAAAAAAAAAATTTTCAAGGTAAAAGTTGATTTTCAAGACAAAAAATGATTTTCAAGGTAAAAGTTGATTTTCAAGACAAAAAATTATTTTCAAGGTAAAAGTTGATTTTCAAGACAAAAAATGATTTTCAAGGTAAAAGTTGATTTTCAAGACAAAAAATGATTTTGAAGGTAAAAGTTGATTTTCAAGACAAAAAATGATTTTCAAGGTGAAAGTTGATTTTCAAGGTTAGTCGTTGTGTCCTTGGGCAAGACACTTCACCCTTGCTCCTGATGGCTGCTGGTTAGCGCCTTGCATGGCAGCTCCCGCCATCAGTGAGTGAATGTGTGTGTGAATGGGTGAATGTGGAAATACTGTCAAAGCGCTTTGAGTACCTTGAAGGTAGAAAAGCGCTATACAAGTATAACCCATTTATTTATTTATCATTTAATAAAGCCACGATTTGCAACTAATCGCCGGACTCGTCATTTACCCTGGAGTCCGGAGCTGTGGAGACCCACTGCCGGGTGGAGTGAAGGGTGTTGCCCCCGAGAATACATCGGCTCTGGAGGAGTGTCTCCCCTGCGCTCCTCGACTACGGTCTGGGAGCCGGAAGCAGGAAAGGTGCAACACATGTTTGACGTGTTGTCAGAAGCAGCTGCTGAACAATGTGGGCAAACCTCCGTCCTCCATTGTTGTACCGCGCAGCCAAAGTGTTCCTAAACGGGAGATCTTGACGAGGCAGGAGGGTCTTCCAGCTCTGGCTTTTATATGTTGTCCTAGCCCAGTCGCTGCTAGCATGTGTACTCGTTCGGTACACCTCCGAACCGAACCGAAACCCCCGTACCAAAACGGTTCAATACAAATGCACATACCGTTACACCCCTAGTTACAGCGCTTTATTCCGAACTGGAAATTAATTCATTTTTGTCCTCAAAATTCTACACACAAAACCCCATATAGACAATGTGAAAGTTAAAAAATGTTTACTTGCAAATTTATCAAAAAAAAACAAAAAAAAAACTAAACAATTACAGCATTTGCTCGATACCTTTTGTGTACAAACTGAGAACAGCAAGTGAACATGTGTTAGTAATTGATATGAAGTGGAAAAGGGGCGGGATTAAAGGCCTACTGAAATGATTTTTTAAAATTTAAACAGGGATAGCAGATCCATTCTATGTGTCATACTTGATCATTTCGCGATATTGCCATATTTTTGCTGAAAGGATTTAGTAGAGAACATCGACGATAAAGTTCGCAACTTTTGGTCGCTGATAAAAAAGCCTTGCCTGTACCGGAAGTAGCGTGACGTCACAGGTTGACAGACTCCTCACATTTCCACATTGTTTACACCAGCAGCGAGAGCGATTAGGACCGAGAAAGCGACGATTACCGCATTAATTTGAGCGAGGATGAAAGATTCGTGGATGAGGAACGTGAGAGGGAAGGACTAGAGTGCAGTGCAGGACGTATCTTTTTTCGCTCTGACCGTAACTTAGGTACAAGCTGGTTCATTGGATTCCACACTCTCTCCTTTTTCTATTGTGGATCACGGATTTGTATTTTAAACCACCTGGGATACTATATCCTCTTGAAAATGAGAGTTGAGAACGCGAAATGGACATTCACAGTGACTTTTATCTCCACGACAATACATCGGCGAAGTTCTTTAGCTACGGAGCTAACGTGATAGCATCGGGCTTAACTGCAGATAGAAACAAAAGAAATAAACCCCTGACTAGAAGGATAGACAGAAAATCAACAATACTATTAAACCATGGACATGTAACTACACGGTTAATGCTTTCCAGCCTGGCGAAGCTCAACAATGCTGTTGCTAACGACGCCATTGAAGCTAACTTAGCAACGGAACCTCACAGAGCTATGCTAAAAACATTAGCTATCCACCTACGCCAGCCAGCCCTCATCTGCTCATCAACACCCGTGCTCACCTGCGTTCCAGCGATCGACAGAGCGACGAAGGACTTCACCCGATCATCGATGCGGTCGGGGGCTAGCGTCGGATAGCACGTCTGCTATCCAAGTCAAAGTCCTCCTGGTTGTGTTGCTGCAGCCAGCCGCTAATACACCGATCCCACCTACAACTTTCTTCTTTGCAGTCTCCATTGTTCATTAAACAAATTGCAAAAGATTCACCAACACAGATGTCCAGAATACTGTGGAATTTTGCAATGAAAACAGAGCAGTTTGTATGGTGACACATTGGGTACGAATACTTCCGTTGCCGTCATGACGTCACGCGCATACGTCATCATACATAGACGTTTTCAACCGGAAGTTTCGCGGGAAATGTAAAATGTCACTTTATAAGTTAACCCGGCCGTATTGGCATGTGTTGCAATGTTAAGATTTCATCATTGATATATAAACTATCAGACTGCGTGGTCGCTAGTAGTGGCTTTCAGTAGGCCTTTAAGTGCATGTTATTTTGAATAAATGTGCAACAATGCAAAGTAAAAACTAAATATTCACATTGTCATTATATGGGGTATTGTCTGTAGAATTTTGAGGACAAAATAGTTTTATAGCATTTTGGAATGAGGCTGTAACATAACAAAATGAAGCGCTGTGAATGCTTTCCGGATGCACTGTACTTACTTAACTCTTGTTTTCATACCAAGATGGCCCCCACGGTGCTGTGCTCTCTCGCAGTTGTTGCGTTTTTCTTTGTGCTCTCTTTCTCCCAAGTCAAAGTCCATACTCGACTACCAAAGCTGATTCTGAAAGTAGGGAATTGGTGATAGTCATTAAATATTGTGCATTACTAAATATTGTAGAGTGTGTAATATGTGATTTTTGTAGCTGTTGTTGGGCTTCAGCTGCATCAAGTCTTGTGTGTGTTATATGTCCTTGATGATGTCATCGTCAGTATTTGTCCACTTCCTTCTTTAACAACAAGTACTTTGGCGTCTTCCTGTCCTCCATTTAAAGGGGTCCTAATATGAAGAAAAAAAAACACACTTGAGAACAACCGGAAGCTGTTTGTAAAACTCAAATGAGTTACAATTGAAACTTAGGACCATAAGGCGCACATTTTTTCCTACACTTTGAACCCTGCGGATTATAAAATGGTGTGGCTAATTTATGGATTTTTTTTCACTGACAGCAATAATACAAATAGTTTTAAAACAAACAAGCACATACACTTAATGTTGTGTTATTGTTTGTGCTATGCCGCCATCTTTTGAACCAGTTCATGTGTCTTTCTTTTTAGACTCGTGCTTTCAACCGGGAGTAGAAGCGCAGTTCCGTCTTCTAGCTGTCCATAGCGTTACTACGTGTATAGATTTTTCATTTGTCGCTCCAAGCACCGTTTGTAAGTTTTATAATATATCTAAAACTATTTATACTAACTAAACCGTCCCCTGTAGGAGTGTTTTCCTGCATATTTGTACATGCTATCGTAATGTAATGAATCGAGCGTTGTTAGCATTAGCTAACACGTTTACCAGTGTCTTTATTAGTACTATTACCTTACAACGCCAGTCTTTTTGTATTGTTTCGTAAATTCACCTAAACGTTAGCGTGGACTGACTGAGTCTGTTTTGTTTGATCAGCCATGTTTACTGTTGCGTTTACAGGCACCGTTTGGAAACAATTAAGGAATGTAAATAAACATTTACAAACTATTTTTGTGTAAATACACAGCTAATATATGGACAAATATATATCTGCCACCTAAAAAAATTATTTTCAAGGTAAAAGTTGATTTTGAAGGTAAAAGTTGATTTTCAAAACAAAAAATGATTTTCAAGGTAAAAGTTGATTTTCAAGACAAAAAATGATTTTCAAGGTAAAAGTTGATTTTCAAGACAAAAAATTATTTTCAAGGTAAAAGTTAATTTTCAAGACAAAAAATGATTTTCAAGGTAAAAGTTGATTTTCAAAACAAAAAATGATTTTCAAGACAAAAAAATGATTTTCAAGGTAAAAGTTGATTTTCAAAACAAAAAATGATTTTCAAGGTAAAAGTTGATTTTCAGGACAAAAAAATGATTTTCAAGGTAAAAGTTGATTTTCAAGACAAAAAATGATTTTCAAGGTAAAAGTTGATTTTCAAAACAAAATGATTTTCAAGACAAAAAAATGATTTTTAAGGTAAAAGTTGATTTTCAAGACAAAAAATTATTTTCAAGGCAAAAAATGATTTTCAAGACAAAAAATTATTTTCAAGGTAAAAGTTGATTTTCAAGACAAAAAATCATTTTCAAGGTAAAAGTTGATTTTCAAGACAAAAAATGATTTTCAAGGTAAAAGTTGATTTTGAAGGTAAAAGTTGATTTTCAAAACAAAAAATGATTTTCAAGGTAAAAGTTGATTTTCAAGACAAAAAATGATTTTCAAGGTAAAAGTTGATTTTGAAGGTAAAAGTTGATTTTCAAAACAAAAAATGATTTTCAAGGTAAAAGTTGATTTTCAAGACAAAAAATGATTTTCAAGGTAAAAGTTGATTTTCAAGACAAAAAATGATTTTCAAGGTAAAAGTTAATTTTCAAGACAAAAAATGATTTTCAAGGTAAAAGTTGATTTTCAAAACAAAAAATGATTTTCAAGACAAAAAAATGATTTTCAAGGTAAAAGTTGATTTTCAAAACAAAAAATGATTTTCAAGGTAAAAGTTGATTTTCAGGACAAAAAAATGATTTTCAAGGTAAAAGTTGATTTGCAAGACAAAAAATGATTTTCAAGGTAAAAGTTGATTTTCAAAACAAAATGATTTTCAAGACAAAAAAATGATTTTTAAGGTAAAAGTTGATTTTCAAGACAAAAAATTATTTTCAAGGCAAAAAATGATTTTCAAGACAAAAAATTATTTTCAAGGTAAAAGTTGATTTTCAAGACAAAAAATCATTTTCAAGGTAAAAGTTGATTTTCAAGACAAAAAATGATTTTCAAGGTAAAAGTTGATTTTCAAGGTAAAAGTTGATTTTCAAGGTAAAAGTCGATTTTCAAGACAAAAAATGATTTTCAATGTAAAAGTTGATTTTCAAGACAAAAAATGATTTTCAAGGCAAAAAATGATTTTCAATGTAAAAGTTGATTTTCAAGACAAAAAATGATTTTCAAGGTAAAAGTTGATTTTCAAGACAAAAAATGATTTTCAAGGTAAAAGTTGATTTTCAAGACAAAAAATGATTTTGAAGACAAAAAATCATTTTCAAGGTAAAAGTTGATTTTCAAGACAAAAAATGATTTTCAAGGTAAATGTTTATTTTCAAGGTAAAAGTTTATTTTCAAGACAAAAAATGATTTTCAAGACAAAAAATCATTTTCAAGACAAAAAAATGATTTTCAAGGTAAAAGTTGATTTTCAAGACAAAAAATGATTTTCAAGGTAAACGTTGATTTTCAAGACAAAAAATGATTTTCAAGGTAAAAGTTGATTTTTAGGTAAAAGTTGATTTTCAAGGTAAAAGTTGATTTTCAAGACAAAAAATGATTTTCAAGGTAAAAGTTAATTTTCAAGACAAAAAATGATTTTCAAGGTAAAAGTTGATTTTCAAAACAAAAAATGATTTTCAAGACAAAAAAATGATTTTCAAGGTAAAAGTTGATTTTCAAAACAAAAAATGATTTTCAAGGTAAAAGTTGATTTTCAGGACAAAAAAATGATTTTCAAGGTAAAAGTTGATGTTCAAGACAAAAAATGATTTTCAAGGTAAAAGTTGATTTTCAAAACAAAATGATTTTCAAGACAAAAAAATGATTTTTAAGGTAAAAGTTGATTTTCAAGACAAAAAATTATTTTCAAGGCAAAAAATGATTTTCAAGACAAAAAATTATTTTCAAGGTAAAAGTTGATTTTCAAGACAAAAAATCATTTTCAAGGTAAAAGTCGATTTTCAAGACAAAAAATGATTTTCAAGGTAAAAGTTGATTTTCAAGGTAAAAGTTGATTTTCAAGGTAAAAGTCGATTTTCAAGACAAAAAAGGATTTTCAAGGTAAAAGTTGATTTTCAAGGTAAAAGTGGATTTTCAAGACAAAAAATGATTTTCAAGGCAAAAAATGATTTTCAATGTAAAAGTTGATTTTCAAGACAAAAAATGATTTTCAAGGCAAAAAATGATTTTCAATGTAAAAGTTGATTTTCAAGACAAAAAATGATTTTCAAGGCAAAAAATGATTTTCAAGACAAAAAATTATTTTCAATGTAAAAGTTGATTTTCAAGACAAAAAATCATTTTCAAGACAAAAAATCATTTTCAAGGTAAAAGTTGATTTTCAAGACAAAAAATGATTTTCAAGGTAAATGTTTATTTTCAAGGTAAAAGTTTATTTTCAAGGTAAACGTTTATTTTCAAGACAAAAAATCATTTTCAAGACAAAATGATTTTCAAGACAAAAAAATGATTTTCAAGGTAAAAGTTTATTTTCAAGGTAAACGTTTATTTTCAAGACAAAAAATCATTTTCAAGACAAAAAATCATTTTCAAGACAAAAAAATGATTTTTAGGTAAAAGTTGATTTTCAAGGTAAAAGTTGATTTTCAAGACAAAAAATGATTTTCAAGGTAAAAGTTAATTTTCAAGACAAAAAATGATTTTCAAGGTAAAAGTTGATTTTCAAGACAAAAAAATGATTTTCAAGGTAAAAGTTGATTTTCAAAACAAAAAATGATTTTCAAGGTAAAAGTTGATTTTCAGGACAAAAAAATGATTTTCAAGGTAAAAGTTGATGTTCAAGACAAAAAATGATTTTCAAGGTAAAAGTTGATTTTCAAAACAAAATGATTTTCAAGACAAAAAAATGATTTTTAAGGTAAAAGTTGATTTTCAAGACAAAAAATTATTTTCAAGGCAAAAAATGATTTTCAAGACAAAAAATTATTTTCAAGGTAAAAGTTGATTTTCAAGACAAAAAATCATTTTCAAGGTAAAAGTCGATTTTCAAGACAAAAAATGATTTTCAAGGTAAAAGTTGATTTTCAAGGTAAAAGTTGATTTTCAAGGTAAAAGTCGATTTTCAAGACAAAAAAGGATTTTCAAGGTAAAAGTTGATTTTCAAGGTAAAAGTGGATTTTCAAGACAAAAAATGATTTTCAAGGCAAAAAATGATTTTCAATGTAAAAGTTGATTTTCAAGACAAAAAATGATTTTCAAGGCAAAAAATGATTTTCAATGTAAAAGTTGATTTTCAAGACAAAAAATGATTTTCAAGGCAAAAAATGATTTTCAAGACAAAAAATTATTTTCAATGTAAAAGTTGATTTTCAAGACAAAAAATCATTTTCAAGACAAAAAATCATTTTCAAGGTAAAAGTTGATTTTCAAGACAAAAAATGATTTTCAAGGTAAATGTTTATTTTCAAGGTAAAAGTTTATTTTCAAGGTAAACGTTTATTTTCAAGACAAAAAATCATTTTCAAGACAAAAAATCATTTTCAAGACAAAAAAATGATTTTCAAGGTAAAAGTTGATTTTCAAGACAAAAAATGATTTTCAAGGTAAACGTTGATTTTCAAGACAAAAAATGATTTTCAAGGTAAAAGTTGATTTTTAGGTAAAAGTTGATTTTCAAGACAAAACATTATTTTCAAGGTAAAAATTGATTTTCCAAGTAAAAGTTGATTTAAGACAAAAAATTCTTTTCAAGGATGCAGCTTTTATATCGGTGCGCTCTATAGTCAGAAATTAGGGTACAGTATTACTAACATTCCACTTAACAATTTGACACGCTTAATTTCAAGAGTGCCCGGGAGACAACATAAACTCATTTTGTATTACTGTACCTTTTTTTATAAGCAGTCTGTTGGTCAACTATTAACAATTGAATATGCTATATTGCACAAATCATTTAGAACTGTGTTTAGTTAGCTACCACAATAATTCATGTTGGTGTTCTGCAGATGTCCACCAGCTATCTGGTGCTCCAGAAAGACATCCCTCGTTGTCCACCTTGAAGCCGGAGGATCCACAGCCCCCCCACATTAAAGAGGAGGAGCAGGAGGAGCAGGAGGAAGAGGAGGAGGAGGAGGAGGAACATTGGATCACTCAAGAGGGAGATTATATTCGAGAGCCGAAGGAAGCTGACTTCACCAAGATGCCACTGACTGGTGTCTCTGTGAAGACTGATGAAGACAAACCAACCGAGTCCTCACACCTTCATCACAGTCCAAGTGAGGAGAACAGAGGGGCGGAGCCTTCAAGCAGCAGCTCAACACAACACATGACAACTGAAGCTGACGGAGACCACTTTGGAGCTCCACTATCAGATAGTGAGGACATGTCCCAATCTATGGAGGGTAAAGACTGGGACGACACCAAAGAATCTTTGAGCGGCGATACAGACTGTGAAGGTGATATGACGACTCAAACTAACAAACACTGTAAAAAAGAGGTGACTGGTAACAAATCTCTGACGTGCTCAGATTGTGCTAAGGTATTTTCTCGTCTTAGTGTTTTTCTTCAACACATGAGGATACACACAGGAGAAAAACCCTTTCTTTGTTCAATATGTGGCGAAAGATTTGCTCTGATGTGGAATATGAAGGCGCACATGAGAATACACAAAAGGGAGAAACCCTTTAAATGCTCAGTTTGTGGCCAAACATTCGCTATTAAGGCAAACATGGTATCACATATGAGAACGCACACGGGAGAAAAACCCTTTGTGTGCGTAGTTTGTGTTAAAACATTTGCTCATAAGGCAAATTTGGTCTCACACATGAGAACGCACACGGGAGAAAAACCCTTCATGTGCTCATTTTGTGCCAAAACGTTCTCTCATAAGGCAAATATGGTTACACACATGAGAACTCACACCGGAGAAAAACCCTACAAATGCTCGGTTTGTAGTGACGCATTCGCTCAAGGGTCCGCTTTAAACAGACACTTGAGAATACACACAGGAGAAAAACCCTTCCAATGCTCGGTTTGCGTGAAAACATTCTCTAGTAAGACAAACATGCTAACGCACATGAAAACACACGCAAGCGAAATGATGCATCTGCTCAATGGTCCTCTTTAAACACTCACAGGTGTTAAAAGCATTTAAATGCTCTTTTTGTCGTAGTGTATTTGCTTGCAAGTCCATGTGGCATTAGAAAGTCAGTGTTCTGACGACTTCAAAGCTGCGCTACAGAAGAGAGCCTCCCTAATGTATTTTGTCGGATGTGATATATGTCTGATATTAGATGCCTGAACACCAATTTGTTGATGATGTGTCAAGATCTGAATTTCATTTTCCAATGTATCTTTTATTTTGATGGTTATTTAGACCCAACAGTTTTAAAGATCACCCCACCTTAATAACGGAGGACACGGTCACAAATGATAAAGCAGTCTGAGGTTTTTACATTAGTCTCCATTCCACGATGCCATTATTGCTGATATTTGCCACACATATAACAGATTAGTCCATTTACAATCACAAACAATGTCTTTTTAACAACACGTGTACACCGCAAACATGTAACTTTGTAAACTTAATTGTGTGCAATGTTAAGTCTGTCTATTTTTGTGACTATTAAAGTTCTGTATAAACAACAAATGTTTAGATGTTTTTTGTAAAAAGACAGTAATTTAAACAATTTAACAAAGTCATCGGGATCGGCAGGAAACCTGCATTGGCGCTGGGTAAGGACTGGATTCAGAACAGGAAAATGATAACAAGACAGGAGCTTTGCACGTACTGAGAAACATCTGGGGCCGTACTTATCAAGCTTCTTAGAATGACTCCTAAGAAGTCTGCTAAGAGTTGACTTAAAAGTAAATAAATTCTTCGCTGAAAGCTGCACTTAAAAGTTAGTTATCAAGCGTCTTACTCACACTTTCAGCGAAGTGTAGGACTGAATCTTAAGTGTCACACTCAGAGCTGAATTACGACATTACTATGTGCCGTAAACGCAATTTTAGGTGACGTCATTTCTGTGTCCATAGAAATGACCAATCACGGAAGGGAATCCGTTGTCTAAGAATAAAGAAATATCTTGGAAATATTTAAGTGGACAATGGGAGTGTATATTTTGACAATAAACTACAAAATAATACAAAACAAACTAGTCCCCGCCGGCCGTCGGCGGTCACTCGAAACGAGTATGACTGTCCTCCGTAGGAGGACGCCTGTGCGTGGAATCTTTTAATGTGGGGAGACTGGTGCACGGTCAGCCACCACACAGTCCTTGGCATTGAGCGGGCCAGGGTCCAGTGGCATGGAGACCAAGACGACTGGGGACCCGTCTTTGCTGCAGCCTTCATCCGCCTTCCCAGCCGTTGTGGTGCATTCCGCTGCCGCCATCTTCCGCCTGGTCCACCGTTGAGGCGGTTTTCACTATTCGCCCATAGCTGGGGTTATTTACCCATAGCTGGGACAGGGGTTGACTGGGCACCAGGGCATGTCCACACACCGGTGGGCCTGCATGCCCCGTCTCTGGGGCCCCCTGCTGCTCCGAGATCCCGTACAACTTAGCCTGGAACCGCGAGGTTCCAGTTACCGTGTGTGGCCACGAGGAGGCATGTACGAGTCTTGACAATGGAGAGGCTATGTACCGGCTGAGGAGGCTTATGCACTCGGCTCCTCTTTTCGCCCTCTGAGACAGAGGGCTAGCCGGCGGCACTAGCTGAAAGCAATGAGTATCAGGCAGAAGCAGCATGCAGCATAGCAAGCAAAAGCGGCATGCAGCATGCACTAACTACAGGTACTACTACTCCAAGGCTACTGCACTAGACGCATCACATCGCCCTGTGCGATGTTTTCTGCACACACACACCCCGCCGGCACTCACGCTACCGCTCCCTCTCTTCTCTCGCCCACACACTCACTGACGTCACTCACCTCACGGCCACACACATACGCTACTGTCATAACATTTTCTTTCCAATTCATTAATTAGGCAACTCATTTGAAACTGGTGTGGGTGGCTCTATATATACTAGCCCACTGCAGACACATGCAGAAATCAACAAGGAATCGAAAAGTATTAAATCTGTGACAAAAATAATATCCGCTCTGTCTAAACGATACCGTTTGATCAGCTGCTCGTCATAAAAAAAAAAAAAAAACATTGCCTCAGTGCCATCCCTTGCTGGCAACTCCTAACCACTTAAGACACCTCTGAAGGTCTCTTAAATATCGTGGAGAGTAGGAGTGATTCTTAGACTTAAGAACGTTGATAAAAAGCTTTTATTCTTAAGTTTGAGAGTAGGACTAAATTTCGCAAATTCTCAGGACTTAAGTGTTAAATGGCACTCCAAGAAGCTTGATAAGTACGGCCCCTGAACTATAAAGTGGCGAAGTGGCGGGCCGTGTGTTCCCCACCTAGGCCTTCAGTGATGTCCGACTTCAATGATTACCTCTCAAAATACCATCATTGATGTCACCACATGACCATTGCTGGAGAAATACTACACAGGAACACATGTATGCACTACTGGCCATTGAATCACATCAACAGTGTACAAAACGGGTTATTTTCTGGCACATTTAAAAATCAATAAACCAGCATCAGCAGTTAAAACATCTCTTATGTGGTACTGTCAAAATTAAAATAGCAAAAAAACTAAAATTAAGAAAGTATTCAAATTCACAATTTGTAGCACCCACTCGACGCCGTATAGCCACTCGTAGTCGGTTGATTCGAGTGGAAATGGTGGGCCAACATGGTGTCACAAGATGTAGTTTCTCTTTAAATATCCTTCTTGAAATTGGCCTGGCAAATATACGTATATCTGCCACCTAATCAACGTTTGGTTCTCCTTCTTTGTGGGTCAACACTTCCTGCTTCTGATTGGATGAAAACTAAAACTAAAAACAGCATTGGAAGGAGCATAATATGACAGGAGAACATTATTACTTTTAGATATTTAGGGAAAGTAAAATAAAAAATACTTTTATCTTTAATTATGATCATGATTTCGGGTTATGTTTGGCCAGCATTGTTGGATGTAGATGTTCGATTGTTGATGTTCGAAATCTGAAAATGCAAGTCAAGTTGTAAATACAAACCCCGTTTCCATATGAGTTGGGAAATGGTGTTAGATGTAAATATAAACGGAATACAATGATTTGCTAATCATTTTCAAGCCATATTCAGTTGAATATGCTACAAAGACAACATATTTAATGTTCAAACTCAAACATTTTTTTATTTTGCAAATAATCATTAACTTTAGAATTTGATGGCAGCAACACGTGACAAAGAAGTTGGGAAAGGTGGCAATAAATACTGATAAAGTTGAGGAATGCTCATCAAACACTTATTTGGAACATCCCACGGGTGTGCAGGCTAATTGGGAACAGGTGGGTGCCATGATTGGGTATAAAAGTAGATTCCATGAAATGCTCAAGTCATTCAGAGAATGTGGAGAAATCACTGCACGTAAGCAGCTAAGCCGGTTTACCTTCGATCCCTCAGGCTGTACTGCATCAACAAGCGACATCAGTGTGTAAAGGATATCACCACATGGGCTCAGGAACACTTCAGAAACCCACTGTCAGTAACTACAGTTGGTCGCTATGTCCGTAAGTGCAAGTTAAAACTCTCCTATGCAAGGCGAAAACCGTTTATCAACAACACCCAGAAACGCCGTCGGCTTCGCTGGGCCTGAGCTCATCTAAGATGGACTGATGCAAAGTGGAAACGTGTTCTGTGGTCTGACGAGTCCACATTTCAAATTGTTTTTGGAAACTGTGGACGTCGTGTCCTCCGGACCAAAGAGGAAAAGAACCATCCGGATTGTTATGGACGCAAAGTGTAAAAGGCAGCATGTGTGATGGTATGGGGGTGTATTAGTGGCCAAGACATGGGTAACTTACACATCTGTGAAGGCACCATTAATGCTGAAAGGTACATACAGCTTTTGGAGCAACATATGTTGCCATCCAAGCAACGTTACCATGGACGCCCCTGCTTATTTCAGCAAGACAATGCCAAGCCACGTGTTACATCAACGTGGCTTCATAGTAAAAGAGTGCGGGTACTAGACTGGCCTGCCTGTAGTCCAGACATTGAAAATGTGTGGTGCATTATGAAGCCTAAAATAGCAGAAGGGAGACCCCCGGACTGTTGAACAACTTAAGCTGTACATCAAGCAAGAATGGGAAAGAATTCCACCTGAGAAGCTTAAAAAATGTGTCTCCTCAGTTCCCAAACCTTTACTGAGTGTTGTTAAAAGGAAAGGCCATGTAACACAGTGGTGAACATGCCCTTTCCCAACTACTTTGGCACGTGTTGCAGCCATGAAATTCTAAGTTAATGATTATTTGCAAAAAAAAAAAAATGTTTATGAGTTTGAACATCAAATATGTTGTCTTTGTAGCATATTCAACTGAATATGGCTTGAAAAGGATTTGTAAATCATTGTATTCCGTTTATATTTACATCTAACACAATTTCCCAACTCATATGGAAACGGGGTTTGTATATATATATATATATATATATATATATATATATATATATATATATATATATATATATATATATATATATATATATATATATATATATATATATATATAATATATATATATATACACACACACACATACATGATATACATACCATCCATCCATCCATCCATCTTCTTCCGCTTATCCGAGGTCGGGTCGCGGGGGCAGCAGCCTAAGCAGGGAAGCCCAGACTTCATACCATGTATATAATATATATATATATATATATATATATATATATACATATATATATATATATATATATATATACACACATATATATATATATATATATATATATATATATATATATATATATATATATATATATATATATATATATATATATATCAATCAATCAATCAATCAATGTTTATTTATATAGCCCTAAATCACTAGTGTCTCAAAGGGCTGTACAAGCCACAACGACATCCTCGGTGTCGAGTGGGTCTGACATAATATTGTGAAAGTCCAACACATCAGCGAAAGTCCAGTCCATGGTGGGGCCAGCGGGAACCATCCCGAGCGGAGACGGGTCAGCAGCGTAGAGATGTCCCCATCTGATGGACAGGCTAGCGGTCCACCCCGGAGCAGAGTAGAAAAGAAAAGAAAAGAAACGGCAGATCAACTGGTCTAAAAAGGGAGTCTATTTAAAGGCTAGAGTATACAAATGAGTTTTAAGATGAGACTTAAATGCTTCTACTGAGGTAGCATCTCTAACTTTTACCGGGAGGGCATTCCATAGTATTGGAGCCCGAATAGAAAACGCTCTATAGCCCGCAGACTTTTTTTGGGGCTCTGGGAATCACTAATAAGCCGGAGTTCTTTGAACGCAGATTTCTTGCCGGGACATATGGTACAATACAATCGTCAAGATAGGCAGGAGCTTGACCGTGTAGTATTTTATACGTAAGTAGTAAAACCTTAAAGTCGCATCTTAGGTGCACAGGAAGCCAGTGCAGGTGAGCCAGTATAGGCGTAATATGATCAAACTTTCTTGTTTTTGTCAAAAGCCTTGCAGCCGCATTTTGTACCAACTGTAATCTTTTAATGCTAGACATAGGGAGGCCCGAAAATAATACGTTACAGTAATCGAGACGAGATGTAACGAACGCATGGATAATGATCTCTGCATCGCTTGTGGACAAAATGGAACGAATTTTAGCGATATTACGGAGATGAAAGAAGGCCGTTTTAGTAACACTCTTAATGTGTGACTCAAACGAGAGAGTTGGGTGGAAGATAATACCCAGATTCTTTACCGAGTCGCCTTGTTTAATTGTTTGGTTGTCAAATGTTAAGGTGGTATTATTAAATAGATGTTGGTGTCTAGCAGGACCGATAATCAGCATTTCCGTTTTCTTAGCGTTGAGTTGCAAAAAGTTAGCGGACATCCATTGTTTAATTTCATTAAGACACGCCTCCAGCTGACTACAATCCGGCGTGTTGGTCAGCTTTAGGGGCATGTAGAGTTGAGTGTCATCAGCATAACAGTGAAAGCTAACACCGTACTTGCGTATAATGTCACCTAGCGGCAGCATGTAAATACTAAAGAGTGCAGGGCCAAGAACTGAACCCTGGGGAACTCCGCACGTTACCTTAACATAGTCCGAGGTCACATTGTTATGGGAGACACACTGCATCCTGTCAGTAAGATAAGAGTTAAACCAAGACAAGGCTAAGTCTGACATCCCAATACGCGTTTTGATACGCTCTAATAAAATATTATGATCAACAGTATCGAAAGCGGCGCTAAGATCAAGAAGCAGCAACATAGATGAAGCATCAGAATCCATCGTTAGCAATAGATCATTAGTCATTTTTGCGAGGGCTGTCTCCGTAGAGTGATTTGCCCTGAAACCGGATTGAAAAGGTTCACAGAGATTGTTAGTCACTAAGTGTTCATTTAGCTGCTGTGCGACAATTTTTTCGAGAATTTTCGAGATAAACGGTAGGTGGGACACCGGCCGGTAGTTCACCATGAGGTCAGGATCGAGGTTAGGTCTTTTGAGTAGAGGATGAATAACCGCTTTTTTGAATGCTAGAGGAACAGTACCAGAGGAAAGTGATAGGTTTATAATATTTAACACTGATGGACCTAATAAAACAAAAAGCTCCTTGATAAGTTTCCCAGGAATTGGGTCAAGTAAACATGTTGTTTGTTTTGTCCCATTTACACATTTTAACAATTCCTCCAATGTTATTTCATCAAAGAGAGAGAAACTATTTTGGAGGGCAATGTCCGTCGTATATACAGTCGTATTTGTGTTAATAGAACCCAGTTGTAGCTGAGATGCGTTGTCTTTAATCTCTTTTCTGATGAGTTCAATTTTCTTATTAAAGAAATTCATAAAGTCATCTGCTGAGTGGGTGGAGCTACTGGGAGGAGTCCCTTGTTGGGTTAGCGATGCTACTGTACTAAACAAAAATTTAGGATCATTTTTGTTGAGGTGGATGAGATTTGAGTAATATTTAGCTTTAGCTGAGGTAAGCATGTGTTTATAAGTTATTAAACTATCACTCCATGCTTGATGGAAAACCTCAAGTTTAGTCGCACGCCATTTGCGTTCCAGCTTTCTACATGATAATTTCTGGGCTTTAGTTTCTTCTGTAAACCATGGGGTACGCCTTTTAGGGGCCCTTTTTAGCTTTAGCGGTGCTACAATATCAATGGTGTCGCGCAGGGCGTCGTTAAAGTTGTTAGTGAGGTTATCAATAGAGCCCACATAATTTGGGAAAGGTGCCATTACTGAAGGCAGTAGGTCAGTAAGAGTCGTCGTTGTGGCAGTATTAATGTTGCGGCTGCTATAGTAGTTATTATTATTATTATTAGTTTGTTGACAATGAGTCAGAACTTCGAATTTTATAAGGTAATGATCGGACATTACTTTAGTGTACGGGAGTATCGTAACTTTAGAGGTGGTGACACCCCTGACAAGCACTAGATCTATCGTATTACCGTTGCGATGCGTGGGTTCATTTATTATTTGTGTAAGACCACAGCTATCAATTATAGTCTGGAGCGCCACGCATGGAGGGTCCGATGGGGTATTCATATGGATATTAAAGTCTCCCATTATGATTATATTGTCGGCGTGCGTCACTAGATCAGCAACGAACTCTGAAAATTCATTGATAAAGTCCGAATAGGGCCCAGGGGGGCGGTAGATGACAGCCAGGTGGAGAGGCAGCGGTGTGACAAACCTCATAGTGAGCACCTCAAACGAGTTATATTTATTATTTAGGTCCGAGGTAAGGCTAAAGTTTTTGTTGTATATTAGTGCAACACCCCCACCCCTTTTAATGGGGCGGGCAATATGCGTTCCCGCATAGCCAGGAGGAGACGCCTCACCCAGCGCAAAAAATTCGTCTGGTTTGAGCCAGGTCTCGGCTAAACCAACGACATCAAGATTGTTGTCTCTGATGACTTCATTAACTAATAACGTTTTGGAAGACAATGACCTTATGTTTAAAAAGCCCATATTATAGGTAGTGGGCTGTTTTGAGGAGTTTTTGTTGAAAGTATCCGTAGTAGCAATATTAATAATGTTACGTTTATTATGCATAGTGCACTTTAAATAATTTCGACCATATCTAGGAATTGATATGACAGGAATTTTTAGATTGTTTGCCACCTCAGTAAAATGCATGTCCACCTCTGACGCAGAAAAAACATTATGTGAGTTGTATATTATTCTAGAAGAATTGCTATGTGTGCAGGGATTATCCAGCCTGGCGCTGGCTAGTTCTAGCTTAACAGACTCCTTATTAGCGCTTCTTTGTGGATTAGCATTTAGCTTTTTCGTTAGCCCCGCTAACAACAAAGCATTTAGCTTTGTTGTTAGCCCCGCCCGACACCCCCGCTTCTGCTTCCGAGCGCATCGCTTACGTCTCTTTCGCCGACAGTCTCCGCTGGAAGTCGACGCCGCTGCTTCAAAGGCCATTGCTGGATGTAGCTCGCGAAGAATTCCCAAGCTAGCGAGCAGGTCCATCGTACACGCATCTATCAGCCCAAAATGGCCCGATCTCTCCACATCCAGAATCGTAAGTCGGTCGTAAGTGATCACGGAGTGAACACGCTGTGAGCCAGCCATGAAATTGACTGAATTGAGGGGTATTTTTGCCCTCACTTCCAGGAGCGCTCGCACGAAGCCGCTGCTCTGAAGCGCAGCCATCTTGGAAAAATATATATATATATATATATATACACACACATTTATATACACACTCACTCAATTTACCTCTAAAAGAACATAACTATTTTAACTAGTTACATTGGATTTTGGCTTTATAAAGGGTACTTTAACAAGTAAACAGTAAAGCAGGTACTTGATTTTGATATAGGTAATGGTAATGCTCATAAGGATATTCTCGTAAATTATGCAGAGATGAGATGTGTCAATTCTGGCGGGAACTCTCGTTCAACCCTTTTTCGATTACGCATGCACCTCCTGGTACCCTAGCACCTCCAAAACCCTCAAATCTAAACTCCAAACATCTCAGAACAAGCTAGTCAGGTTACTTCTAGACCTCCACCCCAGATCCCACCTCACTCCTACCCACTTCTCTAAAGTGGGCTGGCTCAGGGTGGAGGACAGAGTTAAACAACTTGCACTGAGCCTAGTCTATAAAATCCGCTACACCTCCCTGATACCGAAGTACATGTCAAACTACTTCCTTAACGTAAATGACCGCCATAACCACAACACCAGGGGGAGCTCCACTAACCACGTTAAACCCAGATTCCGAACTAACAAAGGTCTTAACTCATTCTCTTTCTATGCCACATCAATGTGGAATGCACTCCCAACAGGTGTAAAAGAAAGGGCATCTCTATCCTCCTCCAAAACCGCAATAAAAGTTCACCTCCAGGCAGCTACAACCCTAAACTAACACCCTCCCCGGATTGCTAATAATCAAATGTAAACAATCAAATGCAGATTCTTTTTCTTATGCCTTCTGATCTCTCTCTCTCTCTCTCTCTCTCTCTCTCTCTCTCTCTCTCTCTCTCTCTCTCTCTCTCTCTCTCTCTCTCTCTCTCTCTATGTCCACTACTTGCTGTCCATATCCTACCCCCCCCCCCTCCACACCCTTGATTGTAAATAATGTAAATAATTCAATGTGATTATCTTGTGTGATGACTGTATTATGATGATAGTATATCTGATAGTATATATCTGTATCATGAATCAATTTAAATGGACCCCGACTTAAACAAGTTGAAAAACTTATTGGGGTATTACCATTTAGTGGTCAATTGTACGGAATATGTACTTCACTGTGCAACCTACTAATAAAAGTCTCAATCAATCAAAATATCAAAATATTATTTTTAATCACTTTTTGTCAGGCAAGAATATATGAAATACATATTTAAATTTAAAGAATACATCCACACACTTTATTAATATTCATTATGTGCACGAATAAATAACATTTACAATTTGTATGTGGCTTCTAAACAAGAAAGAGGTTTGAGCATGGATCAACAACACCCCTTTAACATCTCATTAATATTACAGAAAAGTTGTTCACCATGATATCTGATTTAGGATGAACAATGTTCCATGATATCAAATTTATGATCGATACTGTTGTCCATTATGTCAGATTTAGGATCAATAATATTCACATTGATATCAGATTTTTGATGAATTATGTTCACCATGATACCAGATTTAGGATCAACAATGTTCACCATGATATCAGATTTAGGATAAAAAATGTTCACCTTGATATCAGATTTATGATTAATTATGTTCACCACGATAACTGATTCAGGATGAACAATGTTCACCATGATATCAAATTTATGATCGACACTGTTCTCCATGATGTCAGATTTTGGCTCAATAATGTTCTCCATGATATCAGATTTAGGATCAATAGTATTCACCATGTTATCAAATTTAAGATCAATAATGTTAGTTATGATATCAGATTTAGGATCAATAATGTTCACCATGATATCAGATTTAGGGTCAACAATGTTCACCATGATATCAGATTTAGGATCAATAATGTTGACCTTGATATCAGATTTATGATTAATTATGTTCACCACGATAACTGATTCAGGATGAACAATGTTCACCATGATATCAAATTTATGATCGACACTGTTCTCCATGATGTCAGATTTTGGCTCAATAATCTTCTCCATGATATCAGATTTAGGATCAATAGTATTCACCATATTATCAAATTTAAGATCAATAATGTTAGTTATGATATCAGATTTAGGATCAATAATGTTCACCATGATATCAGATTTAGGGACAACAATGTTCACCATGATATCAGATTTAGGATCAATAATGTTCACCTTGATATCCGATTTGTGATGAATTATGTTCACCATGATAACTGATACAGGATGAACAAATGTCACCATGATATCAAATTATGATCGACACTGTTCTCCATGATGTCAGATTTTGGCTCAATAATGTTCTCCATGATATCAGATTTAGGATCAATAATGTTCACCTTGATATTCGATTTATGACGAATTATGTTCACCATGATAACTGATACAGGATGAACAATGTTCACCATGATATCAAATTTATGATCGACACTGTTCTCCATGATGTCAGATTTTGGCTCAATAATGCTCTCTATGATATCAGATAATGTTAGTTATGATATCAGATTTAGGATCAATAATGTTCTCCATGATATCAGATTTAGGATCAATAGTGTTCACCATATCATCAAATTTAGGATCAATAATGTTAGTTATGATATCAGATTTAGGATCAATAATGTTAGTTATGATATCAGATTTAGGATCAATAATGTTCGCCATCATATCAGATATAGGATTAATAATGTTCACCTTGATATCAGATTTATGATGCATTATGTTCACCATGATAACTGATTCAGGATGAACAATGTTCACCATGATATCTGATTTAGGATGAACAATGTTCACCATGATATCTGATTTAGGATTAATAATGTTCACCTTGATATCAGATTTATGATGCATTATGTTCACCATGATAACTGATTCAGGATGAACAATGTTCCCCATGATATCTGATTTAGGATGAACAATGTTCACCATGATATCTGATTTAGGATGAACAATGTTCTTCATGATATCAAATTTATGATAGATACTGTTCTCCATGATGTCAGATTTAGGATCAATAATGCTCACCATGATATCAGATTTTTGATGAATTATGTTCACCATGATATAAGATTTAGGATCAACAATGTTCACCATTATATCAGATTTGGGATCAATAATGTTCACCTTGATATCAGATTTATGATTAATTATGTTCACCGTGATAACTGATTCAGGATGAACAATGTTCACCATGATATCAAATTTATGATCGACACTGTTCTCCATGATGTCAGATTTTGGCTCAATAATGTTCTCCATGTTATCAGATTTAGGATCAATAGTGTTCACCATATCATCAAATTTAGGATCAATAATGTTAGTTATGATATCAGATTATTATCAATAATTTTCACCATGATATCAGATTTAGGATCAATAATGTTCACCATGGTATCACATTTAGGATCAATAATGTTCAAATGATATCACATTTAGGATTAATAATGTTCACCATGATATCAGATTTAGGATCCACAATGTTCACCATGATATGAAGTGAATTATATTTATATAGCGCTTTTCTCTAGTGACTCAAAGCACTTTTACATAGTGAAAGCCAATATCTAAGTTACATTTAAAGCAGTGTGGGTGGCACTGGGAGCAGGTGGGTAAAGTGTCTTGCCCAAGGACACAACGGCAGTGACTAGGATGGTGGAAGCGGGGATCGAACCTGGAACCCTCGAGATGCTGGCACGGCCACTCTACCAACCGAGCTATACCAGATTTATCAGATTTTTGATGAATAATGTTCACCATGATATAAGATTTAGGATCAACAATGTTCACGCATTTTCTTCTTTGTTGGTTGTTTTAGGCGCGTTACCGCCACCTCACGGATTGGAGTTTGGAACAGGCGATCACGCCAAATAACTAACTTGAGAGTAGTAGCAATCGTATACATCTTATAAGTAGACGCAGAATTGGCTGCTGTGACGTGAGAAATTGGGCCGCCATCTTGAAGTGGTGATGAGGAGCCGCCGAGCAGCCTAAAGTGACAGTTGACAAGTAGTAAACAAAGATGGTGTTCAGCGTTTTCCTGCTCAAATGAGCGGACTGTTGAAAATAGGAATCAGGGGGATTACTTTTCACAAGTAAGATTTAACATTGACGTACTATTGGTTGTATTTTGTGAAAAGAATATTACCATAAAGTTGAGAATGAGCAAAGATCTTCAATGGGTGAGGGCCGACATCCGGGCAACTGAGCTACATACGGGTTCTTCGAGCCATAGCAACCAGACTGGCGTTGAAAACAAACCGTTGCCATTACTCTTTAACCTGTCGACCTACGCTGGTTAAACCCGTCATTCTGCCTCCAAAATGCCGAAAAACGGTGTTGTTTTTGGTTGTGCTAACCACAACTGGAAACAGGGAAAACAAAGGTCGTATTTTGTTCTGCCAAAGCGTGATAAAAGCCCACAGAGACGAGACAAATGGCTCGCAGCTTTACACCGGGAAAACGAGGACGGTTCTCACTGGAGTCCCCCAAAGTCCCGGGTCGTGTGTTCGGATCACTTCGTTTCTGGTAAATATAAGCAACAAAAATCCACCTTCTTAACCACAACTTGGCTATACCGTCCGTGCTAATGTTGTACTTGTTGAATTTGTACCTTATAACGTTCGACAGCTGAAGTTGTTGTTGTACAAAAATAACATGCGGTATATACTATATAGTCTACATCAGGGGTCACCAACCTTTTTGAAAGCAAGAGCTACTTCTTGGGTAGTGATTAATGCGAAGGGCTACCAGTTTGATACACACTTAGATAAATTGCCAGAAATAGCCAATTTGCTAAATTTACCTTTAACTCTATGTTATTATTAATAATTAATGATATTTACACTTAATTGAACGGTTTAAAAGAGGAGAAAACACGCAAAAAATGACAATTACATTTTCAAACATAGTTTATCTTCAATTTCGACTCTTTAAAATTCAAAATTCAACCGAAAAAAAGAAGACAAAAACTAGCTAATTCGAATCTTTTTGAAAAAATTAAAAAAATAATTTATGGAACATCATTAGTAATTTTTCCTGATTAATATTAATTTTACAATTTTGATGACATGTTTTAAATAGGTTAAAATCCAATCTACACTTTGTTAGAATATACAACAAATTGGACCAAGCTATATTTCTAACAAAGACAAATCATTATTTCTTCTAGATTTTCCAGAACAAAATTTTTAAAAGAAATTCAAAAGACTTTGAAATAAGATTTAAATTTGATTCTACAGATTTTCTAGATTTGCCAGATTTTTTTTTTTAAATTTTAATCATAATAAGTTTGAAGAAATATTTCACAAATATTCTTCGTCGAAAAAACAGAAGCTAAAATGAAGAATTAAATTAAAATGTATTTATTATTCTTTACAATAAAAACAATTAATTTACTTGAACATTGATTTAAATTGTCAGGAAAGAAGAGGAAGGAATTGAAAAGGTAAAAAGGTATATGTGTTTAAAAATCCTAAAATAATTTTTAAGGTTGTATTTTTTCTCTAAAATTGTCTTTCTGAAAGTTATAAGAAGCAAAGTAAAAAAAATTAATGAATTTATTTAAACAAGTGAAGACCAAGTCTTTAAAATATTTTCTTGGATTTTCAAATTCTATTTGAGTTTTGTCTCTCTTAGAATTAAAAATGTCGAGCAAAGCGAGACCAGCTTGTTAGTAAATAATTAAAATTTACTCACTGGTAAGTGCTGCTATTTGAGCTATTTTTAGAACAGGCCAGCGGGCTACTCATCTGGTCCTTACGGGCTACCTGGTGCCCGCGGGCACCGCGTTGGTGACCCCTGGTCTATAGCCTGTATAGGCTATTTTCGAAAACGGTTTCGTTTAAATTTGCACTTAACAGTTGGGTTTTTAAAAACCAATAAACCCAGAGTGGAGAACCGTCCTCGTTTTCCCGGTGTAAAGCTGCGAGCCATTTGTCTCGTCTCTGTGGGCTTTTATCACGCTTTGGCAGAACAAAATACGACCTTTGTTTTCCCTGTTTCCAGTTGTGGTTAGCACAACCAAAAACAACACAGTTTTTCGGCATTTTGGAGGCAGAATGACGGGTTTAACCAGCGTAGGTCGACAGGTTAAAGAGTAATGGCAACGGTTTGTTTTCAACGCCAGTTTGGTTACTATGGGATTGGTAGGCGGAAGTGACGTCGGTCCGCCCTCGCCTATAGTACTGAAATCGTAGCCGCTAGCAAACAAAAGTATGACCATAATAGAATTGCTTGTCAATGAAATTAATTACATTTAAAAATGTCATACTTGAATAACATAAAGTTGAAATAAATGATGAAGATAAAGATTGTAAAACAGAATTTGGTTTTATTCTGAATCCAGTGAAACAGATTGGTGGTTTTAGCTGATATAAAGACTTTCAGGTGTTTATATATGTTTATGTTGAAGTATTTGGCAGACGCTTTTATCCAAAGCGACATACATCAAAAAATACATATAAAACAATCACTGTAAACATGATCATTTAAGGGAAGAATGTAATAGAAAATATCAATACAAAGTGTCAAGACAGAATAAACTCTCTGCTGCTGCAGCAACAGAGATACGGTCTATAAGATATATAGATATCTAATGTATTCATACATTGTTTATGTAGCATGTATATATAACCTCATCATATTGTTTCTTCAACTTAAAAATAGCTGACCCTTCTCTGGGATTATATTCCCAGTTTTGATCTGGGACATCTGGTCACTTATAAGAATATTCTATTACTGTTTAGCAAACTATGAATAATAAAACATGTGTCCTTTATCATAGCTACATGCAGGGGCGGATTAAGAAATTTTGGCCCCCTGGGCCTGACATGGTCTTGGCCCCTCAACCCCCCGCGCGTGTGGGCGCACACACACGCACGCACTATGCAAGAAATACTGTATACTGTGAACAGACATGCACACTGTACTGTACAGAAGAGTGCACATACTGCACACACACTATTAGGTATACCACACAGACACTGACAAGCACAGGTTTCACACAGACACAGGGGGAGGGGATAAATGGCCTAAAAATAAACATTTTTGAAAATGATTACGCCCACTTCAGTGATGGTGCATTGGGTCATTTGAGAGATATTATGTATTGGAAGTTGGTAGCTATCATGAAATAAACCCTCCAACCCACCCAAAAAACTAAATCGGACATGATTTTTGCCCCCTTTTCCTCCCTTCTATCATTAAAAATAAAATAATATCTTAGGAAAACACATTGGCATAACGGCAGCTGTGCAGCAAATTGAGGCTCAAAGTCTGTATCTATTTGTGGTTAAGCTTGAGGAGAAGGAGAAAGGTAAAATGATAACATGCATCGGAGAGCACCACAAAGAAAGGTGTAGGCCAGTTCATGGTACAAGGGCTGCATGCAGGTCAAGATAGCCCATTTCCAAGAATGCTATAGTGGCTGGACAGGCACTGGACATGTCCTGAACTCAGTGTCAGACGTGGCTGCCGAATACTTGGATGAAGTGAAGCAGCTGACAGATCTCATGCTGCCCCATCTGAAGACTGTCCTGGCCAGGCAGAGGATGGATGAGGAGACCTTCCCAATGGACCCTGTCAGTGAACAGGCTAGTAACATTGATGGCACCCCTGTGCACAACATTGGGATGGAGAGACAATGTGGCAAGGTGGACTACAAACTGAAGAAGTTGGGCACACTGAACGCAGTCAATAGGTCAATAATTTTACAGAAGAGCCAGGAGCTTCAGAGGTTTCAAGGCAGCAGCACAAGCAAAAAGGGAGGTTGAACTCAACTGGAGTAAATTCATGAAGGCAAAATTCGAGAGTAGGGCAGATGAGAAACAAGAGATGGCTCAAAGAAAGGAGAGTAAGAGACTAGACATGCTGGACACACTGAAATCTTTTGATGGCCCCTTCACGATAGTGGGGAAGTTGAAAAGTTCCTTGTGGATGAAAGTCTGCACAAGAATGCAAAGCTGCAGAGAATGAAGCTTGAGGTTCAGTTTGCCAGAGAAAGCACCAAGCTTCTGCCTAAAGTCAATCCTATCTTCACAATCCAGGTGACACTTCCCAGAAATGGCAAAAGTGCAATTCTCCAAGTCATAATGGATACTTAGAATTTTATGGTGGTGGTAAGTATTCATGAAAACAGGTAGCCTAACATTAGTGAATGGGTGAATTCTGGAAATAACCTAAAAATCTTACACAGTGCACCTTTAAGCAAGGGGTTTCTTTCGTGCTTTCAATTTTGCAAAATCATCCACCACATCATTGAAGTCCAACTCTCTTGTCAGCTCACTCTCAATTGCCATTAGAGATAACGCATTTAATCTTTTCTGAGTCATTCTTGTGCGCAGCTCATTTTTTACTCTTGACAAAAGAGAGAATGAGCGTTCTCCCTCACAGTTACTGACCGGTAGAGTGAGAAAAATCTGTAGCGCAATGTATGTATTAGGAAACGTAGGCTGTAGTCCAAAATGTATTATTGTTTTGAGCAGTCCTGAAGGGGTCCTCTCCTCATCAGTGTTGTTGAGCTGTATAAAAGATTTGAACTGTATAAGCTCCTGTCCAAGACTTTCATTGAGGTCAGATGGGTATGATTCAGTGAGAATCTTGGCCTTGTGAAGGACTGAAGCATTGGACTCTGTATCCAAAGAGAAAAGGACACTGAACAAATTGTTCAGATGTTTGTAGGCCTCCAGACGGTGATTAAGGCTTGAACTCAGTTGATCAATAGAGGCAATAAATGTCTCTATTTGAAACAGTTGCCTTCCCTCAAGCACAACATCTGGGGATGCTGATTCATCAGCAAACTTTTTACGTTTCCTCGTCCGTTCAGCCCTGTAAGATGGGGTGCCACCCAACATGTTTAAGGCTTTCTGCTCAAAATGATCAAATAGATCTCTTTGGGAGAGAACAAAGGTGCGCAGAGATTCCAGCAATCTAACTGCTGTACCAAGGTCCATGTCTGCTTTTTGAAGTTGCAGACTTGTGGCCTGAAATCTGGACAGAACAGTGTCCCAAAAGCCTGCCATGAAGGCCATCTCAAGTGAATCCAGCTTCCGCACTAGACTGTCAGCTTCAGTTCGTGTGTCTCGTTTCTCTGTGTCATCAGTGGAAATAACCTGTAGTGCTGCTTTTATTTTACTGTAGTTCTGCCACAGTGCTTTGGTAGATTCTGCACGGCAACTCCAACGCGTGTTGGATAAAGCTTTAAGTGTGAGATCTATGTTGGAATTGCCAAATACCCTGTCCCATCGGTGTGTGGATGCAGTTGTGAAGTTGTAAATAGACTGAATCAAGTCAAAATACTTAGAGACTTCATTTCCACATCTGTCAATGCTGTTGACTCCCACCAAATTCAAAGAGTGAGCTGCACATGGAATATAGTGTATTAATGGGTTGCTTTTCTTTAAGTGAGCCTGCAACCCATTATACCTCCCTGACATGTTGCTGGCATTATCATAAGCCTGCCCCCTGCAATTTGACAGCTCTAACCCTAGATTTTCCAACACAGACATGACACAGTTAGCCAAACTTTCACCTGTATGGCTAGTAATGGGCTCAAAACCCACAAAGCGTTCAACAACACTGCCCTCTTTGCTAACAAAACGGAATATGAATGTCAATTGGTCCACATGAGATAAATCTGGGGTTGAATCCACAATGATAGAGTAGTATTTGCTTGCTTGCAGTTCATCTGCTATAGCCTGTTTGGTTTTTGCACCCATCAATTCAATGAATTCCTCACAAATGGTGGAGGACAGATATGAGGTATTACCTCGACCCATCTGCCCAAACTTTCTGATGTGATCCTTTAGAAAGGGATCAAATTCAGCCAGGACCTCCAGAATACCAAGGTAGTTCCCATTGAGAGGAGACCCTAACGATTCATTTTTACCCCTAAATGCAAGGCCCCTTTCTGCAAGGAATTTAATGACTGCAACAACTCTTTGTAACACCTGCCTCCAATAGCTGCTCTCTGCCTGAAACTGTTTGAACAGGTCTGCATCAACTGTGGCACCTTTGGCGCGGTTCAAGACTGCTTGCATGCAGGTTATGTGCTCAGCACTTCGCTCATGTTCACCAAATCTTTCTGAGTGTTTCCAATCACAATAGCCTGTCACAAAAGAATGCGTTTTTGGGGAAAACAGTTTGCATGCAAAGCAGTAAACATTACCAGTAGAGGGAGAGTACATCAGCCACTCTCTTTGTACTCGTTGTCCATTGGGCAAGTGTGAAGTAAAATGTTCATTGTTTAGGCATCGGGTTTTGCCTCCTAGCCCACTGTTCCTCACAGAAGCTGGATAATGGCTGTGACGGTTGTGAAATGATTTTGCACCTCTTTGAATAAGAACTTCCTTCATTGACTCAGTGAGGGTCTCAGCCCATTTAGCGGGATCACTAGGTAGAGTTGTCACTGTAGATGGTGTTGAAGAAAGATTCAGCTCATTTTCTATGCTGTCCAGAGGTGCAGTGACCTCACATTCATCCGAGCAACTGGCTACTGCTGAATTGGTTGAATCATAAGCATCAGAAGCATTTGGTTCAGTGTCTACACTTGTAGTGGTCTCAGGATCTTGGGAGCTACATGCTAGCTCAGGTGCATTGCTAACCTTAGCTGAATTTGCAGTAGCATTTATAGAATTGCTTTCAGCAGATGTCTTTGTACTGAAGAAGCTGGAGATATTTGGAACACTCTCAAGTAAAACTGATTCCTTTTTTTTCTTTTCTTGCTGAATTTTTTTTCTAGCTCCTCCACTTAAACGTTTATGATACATATTTCCCTTCTTTCTTTGCACATTGGCTCTTTGCCTATCACAACAGATAAACCAACTATGTGTGTGTGTGTGTGTGTGTGTGTGTGTGTGTGTGTGTGTGTGTGTGTGTGTGTGTGTGTGTGTGTGTGTGTGTGTGTGTGTGTGTGTGAGTTTGTTTGTGTGTTTATGATCGGTGCTGCTTCCTTCAAGTGTGTGAGGTGATTTAGAAAACTAGCAACCCAGCATCAACACTCCAAAGCAGAGAATAACAGCTTACTAGCATAGACAATTGAGAGCAGAGAATCAACTGATTCGTCTGATAGACAGCAGGAGAGCAGAGTGGTCAGTGATGATCGAATCAAGAAAATGTCTAAATGGCAAGGGAACAGACTGATTTGTACTGAGGAGAAAGAGAGAGAGAGCCAATTACAGTGAAATATATTCCAAAAGAGCCAAGTGACTAGCTGAAGGCAGGGACAAATGCCTTGGAGTGACCAACAAGAGTGCAAAGTACCAAATGGCAAAATGTGGAAAGACCAACAGGCAGATCTGCTTTTACCTCTTATCTTCACAACCAAAAAGTTGCTAAATGATGTTTTCAGTCGCTAGCCAGGTATGGCCAAAAGACGCGAAATCTAGCGGCAAAGTCGGTCAATCACACTGACAGTGAAACAAATATTTTGAAAAGATAATAATTGTACACCTTTGTGCACTTTAGTCTTCTATCTAAATATTTTCACAAAGGACACCAAGGCAGCTTGCTAGCTATGATGGGAGCAACAATGTCTGATAGACAGCAGGAGAGCAGAGTGGTCAGTGATGATCCAATCAAGAAAATGTCTAAATGGCAAGGGAACAGACTGATTTGTACTGAGGAGAAAGAGAGAGCCAAGTACAGTTAAATATATTCCAGAGCCAAGTGACTAACTGAAGGCAAAGACAACAGCCAGATACCTTAGCAGAGACCAACAAGAATTCAAAGTACCTAATAGCAAGATGGCGAGACCAACACAATAAATTGTATTAGGATTTAATTTATTAACGTTAATCTTAACAGCCAAAAAGTTGCTGAATAATGTTTGTAGTCGCTAGCCAGGTATGCCCAAAACAAGAGTCGCTAAACCTAGCAGCAAAGTTGCTTAATTGCAACACACTCTAGGATTCAGGGGAATTAAGGATAATAAAGATATTAATTGTACAACTTTTTGTACTTTTTTTCTAGTTTTTTGAGTCGCCAGCCATGTATGGCCAAAAGTCGCTAATTGAATGCCAACGTTGCTTAATCGCCAACACACTGGGACTCACTGAAGGACTGACTGAATAAAAAAGATAATTAAGATAATTGTGTACTTTTCTCTTCTGATATTTTCTCTAAGGACCCCAAGCTATCTGCAAGCAGCAATAATGTCTGACAGACAGGAGAGCAGAGTGGTCAGTGATGAATGGCAAGGGAACAGGCTGATTTGTACTGAGGAGAAAGAGAGAGAGAGAGCCAATTACAGTGAAATATATTCCAAAAGAGCCACGTGACTAGCTGAAGGCAGGGACAAATGCCTTGGAGTGACCAAGAAGAGTGCAAAGTACCAAATGGCAAAATGTGGGAAGACCAACAGGAAGATCTGCTTTTACCACTTATCTTCACAACCAAAAAGTCGCTAAATGATGTTTTTAGTCGCTAGCCAGGTATGGCCAAAAGACGCGAAATCTAGCGGCAAAGTCGGTCAATCACACAGTGAAACAAATAATTTTAAAAAGATAGTAATCGTACAATGTCTTGTACTTTTGTCTTCTTTCTTAATATTTCTCAAAGGACACCAAAATGTCGCTATCTGCAGGCAGCTTGCTAGCTATGATGGCAGCAACAATGTACCTTAGAGTGACTGACCAACAAGAGCTCAAAGTACCTAATGGCAAAATGTGGAGAGACAGACACAATAAATTGCATTAAGATGAAGAGAACTGTTGCTATTATTAATCTTAACATCAACCAGAAAGTCGCTAAATGTCACCAGCCAGGTATGGCCAAAAGTCGCTTAATTGGCCACACACAGTAACAGAGAAACTAACAAAAAAAAGATCATAAAGATAATAGTTGTACAACTGTGTGTACTTTTGTCTTCTTTCTAAATATTTTCCCAAAGGACACCAAAATGTTGCTATCTGCAGGCGGGAGCGTGCCTATGTTCCCCGGGTCCTATGTTCCCCGGGTCCTATGTTCCCCGGTTGTTCCTGGGTCTTTGTATGCGACCGGGGAACTTAGGACCCTTTTTCTAAAAAAGGGTCCTATGTTCCCTGCATTGTATCTGGCGAAATTGCGAAATTGTGCCCTGACCAAAACCATCCCTAAACCTAACCTGTCACAGGGCGTTGTGGAGCACTTTTTTTTGGCGAAATTGTGCCCTGACCAAAACTATCCCTAAACCTAACCTGTCACAGGGCGTTGTGGAGCACTTTTTTGGCGAAATTGTGCCCTGACCAAAACCATCCCTAAACCTAACCTGTCACAGGGCGTGCGGCAGCAGATAGAGCAACTCAAACGCGAACTTCCTTCCTTCGACAACTTAAACGCGTCTCTGTCATGCGTGTCTGCGTGCGTCTTACTTAGTCGCGCATTGGAAGCAGCGGGGAACATAGAACCCTTTTCTGGAAAAAGTGTTGTACGTTCCCCGCAGCGGGGAACATAGAACCCTTTTTTTTAAAAAGGGTCCTTAGTTCCCCGGTAGAGGGGAACATAGGACCCGGGTAACATAGGGACGGGGAACATAGGGATGACCCGCTGCAGGCAGCTTGCTAGCTATGATGGCAGCAACGATGTCTGCCAGACAGGAGAGAGTGGTCAGTGACGATCGAATCGAGAAAATGACAAAATGGGTCAAAGACCAAAAAGTTATTAACTGACAGCAGTGACAAATGTCAGACTGTAAACTTTCTCGAAAGAAAAGGACAAAATGGGAAGATGCTGATAATAACAGCAAAATGGAAAATATAAGAATTTCCAAGTAATGCTCAACTCAAGTGTGTGTGTGTGTGTGTGTGTGTGCGCGCGTTAAACTTCTTGTTGAATGATTTCAAATTATCTCTGAGTCTGAACTGAGGGAAAGGAAACCAAATTTTGAGCAGTCTCTCACGAGTTCAAAATACCAAATGAGGAGATTCTAAAAGAACAGACCGGTTTATGAAAGACTCGATGGGGGAGGGGCACAGCTAAGAATACTTGAGTGAGATTCTGTGATCCAAATTCGAGATAGAGCTTTTTGATAATGATAATTTGTCAGAGTAAGGTTGTGTAATCAAAATTTGAGAATGAGCTTTGTCAATCAATCAAGAATATTTGCATTAAGTTCTGTGATCAAAATTCAGAAACAACCTTTAATAATTGATAAAGAATATGTGAGTGAGGTTGTGTGATCCATCCAATTTGAGAATTAGCTTTGATAATAATGATTGAGAGCCTCTGGCCCTCTGTGGATCATGGCCGCGGGGCCAATTTTGCCTGGCCCCTTGGGGCCTCTGTGGGTCGTGGCCGCGGGGCCAAGTTGGCCTGGCCCCTTGGGGCCTCTGACCCTCTATGGATCGGGGCCAAGTTGGCCTGACCCCTCGGGGCCTCTGGCCCTCTATGGATCATGGCCGCGGGGCCAAGTTGGCCTGACCCCTTAGGACCTCAGGCCCTCTGTGGGTCGCGGCCGCGGGGCCAAGTTGACCTGGCCCCTTGGGGCCTCTTACCCTCTATGGATCGTGGCCGCGGGGCCAAGTTGACCTGGCCCCTTGGGGCCTCTGGCCTTCAGTGGCTCGCGGCCGCGGGGCCAAGTTGGCCTGGCCCTTTGGGGCCTCTGGCCTTCTGTGGGTCGTGGCCGCGGGGCCAAGTTGGCCTGGCCCCTTGGGGCCTCTGACCGTCTATGGATCGTGGCCGCGGGGCCAAGTTGACCTGGCCCCCTGGGGCCTCTGACCCTCTATGGATCGTGGCCGCGGGGCCAAGTTGGCCTGGCCCCTTGGGGCCTCTGACCGTCTATGGATCATGGCCGCGGGGCCATGTTGGCCTGGCCCCTTGGGGCCTCTGGCCCTCTGTGGGTCGCGGCCGCGGGGCCAAGTTGACCTGGCCCCTTGGGGCCTCTTACCCTCTATGGATCATGGCCGCGGGGCCAAGTTGGCCTGGCCCCTTGGGGCTTAAGATTATTATTTTTGCAAAAGTAGTTTTGCTTGGGTCGCGGCCGCGGGGCCAAGTTGGCCTGGCCCCTTGGGGCCTCTGGCCCCCTGGGCCTGGGCCCGGTAGGCCCGGTCATTAATCCACCTATGGCTACATGTATGACAAAAAAAGGGCGTGAAAATCAGTGGTATTCAGTGAGGTAAGATGAATGAAATGCGCTGACAGTTCATTGCTCCTGCCAAATGAATAGCACTGAGTGGAGCGGATCACCACTCCAAGATGGCGGCCCCGCGTCTCGTCAGCGCCAGTAGGCAGTAGCGCTCCATGCTGCGTACCCTTACAACATGTCTATGGGTGGCAAGCAATTGGTGCGCAGGCGCGCCATCGTGTCCAAAAATATTTATGCATTTTTACATCTGTCTTCCTTAACAATTAATGTGTATTATTAAACGTAACATTATATTGTTACGTTCAAGTATGCGTTCAATATCGCCGCAAGGTGGCAGTGGTGTGACGTCACTTCCGTCAAATCTCCTCGAAGAAAACGAAAGCAGAAGTTAGCAAGCTGACCACGGCCGAGGCGACCTTTTGTCGAGTAGAAAGATTCAAAATGTTGAAAGAGTTGATCAGGGAGAGATTATTGGCGGCGGCCGATGACATTTTCGCGCTGTTTGAAAGAACGACTGCGTCGTACGAGGAGGAACTTTCTAGAACACGAGAGGAGAAGGAGCGACATCGACAACAACTGGAAGCTGCTAGAAATACTCCAAATGTTTTATATTTTGAAGGTATTTGTTTACGTGTTACTTATCTTCTACTGAGAGGTTCAACATGTTTTTGTTTTAGGAGTTAATCATCTCTCCCACCATATCCAACCTGCTCGTGATAGACGGATGAATCCAAAATACAGACTAGGTTTTATTGATCCATTTAAGGTATCAGTATAGGGTCAGAAGTATTTTTCAATTTTCTTATGTTTTAAAAAAAAAAAAAAAAATGCTTTGTGTTAGGCCTGGCCTTTTTATTAATATGTGGATATTTTTAGGCCAGGGGTCACCAACCTTTTTGAAAGCAAGAGCTACTTCTTGCGTACTGATTAATGCGAAGGGCTACCAGTTTGATACACACTTAAATAAATTGCCAGAAATAGCCAATGTGCTCAATTTACCTTTAAAGGCCTACTGAAAGCCACTACTAGCGACCACGCAGTCTGATAGTTTATACATCAATGATGAAATCTTAACATTGCAACACATGCCAATACGGCCGGGTTAACTTATAAAGTGACATTTTAAATTTCCCGGGAAATATCCGGCTGAAACGTCGCGGTATGATGACGTATGCGCGTGACGTAGTCGGTTCAACGGAAGTTATGGTACCCCGTAGAATCCTATACAAAAAGCTCTGTTTTCATTTCATAATTCCACAGTATTCTGGACATCTTTTGCAATTTGTTTAATGAACAATGAAGGCTGCAAAGAAGACAGTTGTAGGTGGGATCGGCGTATTAGCAGCGGACTACAGCAACACAACCAGGAGGACTTTGTTGGAGAGCAGACGCGCTAGCCGGTGACCTCACCTTGACTTCCTACGTCTCTGGGCCGCCAAACGCATCGGGTGAAGTCCTTCGTCCTTCCGTCGATCGCTGGAACGCAGGTGAGCACGGGTGTTGATGAGCAGATGAAGGCTGGCTGGCGTAGGTGGAGAGCTAATGTTTTTAGCATAGCTCTGTGCAGTCTGGTTGCTAAGTTAGCTTCAATGGCGTCGTTAGCACAGCATTGTTAACCTTCGCCAGCCTGGAAAGCATTAACCGTGTATTTACATGTCCACGGTTTAATAGTATTGTTGATTTTCTATCTATCCTTCCAGTCAGGGGTTTATTTTTTTTGTTTCTATATGCAGTTAAAGCACGATGCTATCACGTTAGCTCGTAGCTAAAGCGTTTCGCCGATGTATTGTCGTGGAGATAAAAGGCACTGAATGTCCATTTGGCGTTCTCGACTCTCATTTTCAAGAGGATATAGTATCCCAGGTGGTTTAAAATACAAATCCGTGATCCACAATAGAAAAAGGAGAGAGTGTGGAATCCAATGAGCCAGCTTGTACCTAAGTTACGGTCAGAGCGAAAAAAAATATGTATTTCACTGCATTCTAGTCCGTCACTCTAACGTTCCTCATCCACAAATCTTTCATCCTCGCTCAAATTAATGGGGTAATGGTCCGAATAGCTCTAGCTGCGTTGAAAACAATAGGCAAATATGAGGGAGTGAACAACTGACAACGTCACGCTACTTCCGGTACAGGCAAGGTTTTTTTTTATCAGCGACCAAAAGTTGCAAACTTTATCGACGTTGTTCTCTACTAAATCCTTTCAGCAAAAATATGGCAATATCGCAAAATGATCAAGTATGACACATAGAATGGATCTGCTATCCCCGTTTAAATAAAATGTCATTTCAGTAGGCCTTTAACTCTGTTATTATTAATAATTAATGATATTTATCTTTGTGGAAACACTGATCATCTTAATGATTTCTCACAATAAATATATATAGAAACAGATAAATATCAATATGCAACACTTTATTTTTATATTTTTCTCTAAGTGCACATTTTTCAAATTGAACATTTTCAAATGATCACTTCTAAGACAGTCTTGTGAAATCACAATATCCCATTTTAACTAGCTAGCCACTAACATTTTTGAACAAATCATGAATTACTTTGCACCATGTTTGTACAAATAATAACTCATGTCAAATACAAAAGTCAACTCTCAAATTTTTAAATAAATGATGTCACACTTTGAACTGGACACCAAATCTGTTATCTGTTTCTTTGTCAGTTAGTGAAGACCAAGTCTTTAAAATATTTTCTTGGATTTTCAAATTCTTTTTGAGTTTTGTCTCTCTTAGAATTAAAAATGTCGAGCAAAGCGAGACCAGCTTGCTAGTAAATAAATAAAATTTAAAAAATAGAGGCAGCTCACTGGTAAGTGCTGCTATTTGAGCTATTTTTAGAACAGGCCAGCGGGCTACTCATCTGGTCCTTACGGGCTACCTGGTGCCCGCGGGCACCGCGTTGGTGACCCCTGGTTTAGGCCATGTCACGATCAGTGTAGGGTTAGTTACTGAAAACCAGTAACTAGTTACAGTTACTAGTTACTTCATTTCAAAAGTAACTCAGTTACTAACTCAGTTACTTACATCAAAAAGTAATGCGTTACTGTGAAAAGTAACTATTAGTTACTTCTTTTTTTCTTCTTTTTTTAAAGGCCTACTGAAATGATTTAATTTTATTTTAACGGGAATAGCAGATCCATTCTATGTGTCATACTTGATCATTTCGCGATATTGCCATATTTTTGCTGAAAGGATTTAGTAGAGAAAATCGACGATAAAGTTCGCAACTTTTGCTCGCTGATAAAAAAAGCCTTGCCTGTACCGGAAGTAGTGTGACGTCAGAGGAGGTAATATTCCTCACAATTTTCCGTTGTTTACAATGGAGCGAGAGAGATTCAGACCGAGAAAGTGACGATTACCCCATTAATTTGAGCAAGGATGAAAGATTCGTAGATGAGGAACGTTACAGTGAAGGACTTGAGAGACAGTGATGGACGTATCTTTTTTCGCTCTGACCGTAACTTAGGTACAAGCTGGCTCATTGGATTCCACACTCTCTCCTTTTTCTATTGTGGATCACGGATTTGTATTTTAAACCACCTCAGATACTATATCCTCTTGAAAATGAGAGTCGAGAACGCGAAATGGACATTCACAGTGACTGAACATGTAAATACACGATTAATAATTCAGCTTTGCGAAGCTAAAAAAAATAGAAGCTAACCTAGCTACGTAGCCAACTTGATAGCAGCAGTCTCAAATGCAGATAGAAACTAAATTAAAAAAAAACCTGACTGGATGGATAGACAGAAGATCAATAATACTATTAAACCATGAACATGTAAATACACGATTAATAATATTCCGCTTGGCGAAGCTAAAAAAAAACCAGAAGCTAACCTAGCTACGTAGCCAACGCGATAGCGTCAGTCTCAAATGCAGATAGAAACTAAATTTAAAAAAACCCTGACTGGATGGATAGACAGAAGATCAATAATACTATTAAACCATGAACATGTAAATACACGATTAATAATATTCCGCTTGGCGAAGCTAAAAAAACAGAAGCTAACCTAGCTGCGTTGCCAACGTGATAGCATAGCAGTCTCAAATGCAGATAGAAACTAAATAAAAAAAACCCTGACTGGATGGATAGACAGAAGATCAATAATACTATTAAACCATGAACATGTAAATACACGATTAATAATATTCCGCTTGGCGAAGCTAAAAAAACAGAAGCTAACCTAGCTGCGTAGCCAACGCGATAGCGTCAGTCTCAAATGCAGATAGAAACTAAATCAAAAAAAAACCTGACTGGATGGATAGACAGAAGATCAATAATACTATTAAACCATGAACATGTAAATACACGATTAATAATATTCCGCTTGGCGAAGCTAAAAAGACAGAAGCTAACCTAGCTGCGTAGCTAACTTAGATGCGGCGGCGGGCGTTGTACGCTTTTGACGACACCCCGGCCGCCATCAGAGTCGGCAAGAAACATATATTTCCCCAAAGTTACGTACGTCACATGCACATATCGACACGCACGTACGGGCAAGCGATCAAATGTTTGGAATCCAAAGCTAGACTCACCGTAGTGCGTCTGTTATCCTGCTCAAAACACAACACAACCTCCTGGTGTTGCTGTTGCTGTAGTCCGCCGCTCCACCGGCTCCAACTTTCTTATTTGCAGTCTCCATTGTCCATTAAACAAATTGCTCAATCGCTTTATTAACAAGCGGTAACTGGTTGTAGTTCAAAAAGTAACGCACACACATACACGAGCTGCTGTTTGCCAAAAGTCACGCTCACACACACTCAAGTTCTCCGCCAACTCACTCGCGCATGCGCGTTCCCCAAACCCTTAAAGACACAGTACACTAATGCAAATATCACAGATATTACAGTATTGTACTTAGCCGCTAATACACCGATTGATCGCACCTACAACGTTCTTCTTTGCAGCCTCCATTGTTCATTAAACAAATTGCAAAAGATTCACCAACACAGATGTCCAGAATACTGTGGGATTTTGTCGAAGAAAACAAGAGGCTTTTCTATCGGGTCCGATGGGGTCCAACCACTTCCGTTGCTTTTGTGACGTCACGCGCATAAATCATATCCAAAGGAGTTTTTCAACCGGAAGTGTGGCGGGAATTTTAAAATGTCACTTTATAAGTTAACCCGGCCGTATTGGCATGTGTTGCAATGTTAAGATTTCATCATTGATATATAAACTATCAGACTACGTGGTTGGTAGTAGTGGCTTTCAGTAGGCCTTTCATGTTGCTTCCATCCTACACAGTGGACTTTTACAAGCCTTCTTGGTAGGTTCAAAGACATGTTTTTGCTTCTCGCTGGGAACTCATTGGAACACAAAGTTTTTGGGATAACTTAGATACAATTATTCTAACAATTTGTGTCTGCAATCTGTGTTTCCTCTGTATCTGATCGACACTTGAATGTGCAGTATTGACCATTTGCAACACATCCGTTTAACGAGCCAACAAAACACACCAATGGCAGCTTGGGCGTTGCATTTGATGGGCTTTGTAACATTGGACGTGTCTGAGTTCAAGTGTGTTTGTGTCCTGCAGACAAGCAGCGGCCCCCCCACATTAAAGAAGAAGAGGAGGAGTTCCAGCCCCCTGAGGAGGGAGAGTGTCTTCTCGAGCCAGAAGAGGCTGACCTGACTGTCGTCTCGATGAAGGTTGAAGACGATGAAGACCAACCACAAGCATACAACCTCTTGGCTCCACTGTCGGTTGGTGACGACACAACGTCACACTCTCCTGAGGATGAAGACAAGGACAACGCCCAAGACCCTTTGAGCAGCGACACAGACTGTAAAGGTGATATGAGGACTCACACTGACAACAAACACTCTGAATGCTCGAAAACAAAATGTTTGACCTGCTCAATTTGTGCGAAAAACTTTTCTCTTAAGAGACATTGGATTGTACACATGACAACACACACAGAAGAAAAACCTTTCAATTGTTCCGCTTGTAGTAAAAGCTTTTCTAATAAGCGCCATTTAACCCGACACTTGCTGACACACACTGGAGAAAAACCCTTTAGATGCTCAGTTTGCGGTAAAAGTTGCTCCCAGAAGACAAACATGGCGTCACACATGAGAACGCACACCGGAGAAAAACCTTTTAAATGCTCAGTTTGCGACGAAAGCTTTTCTTATAAGTGCAATTTGACCCGCCACATGCATACGCACGCAGGAGAAAAAACGATTATTTCCCACGCTTGTGGGACACAATTCTCTCAAAACGCAACATCGCTACCGCACACGGGGGAGAAAACGTTCGCTTGCTCAGTTTGTGGCGAAAGCTTTTCTTATAAGTGCAATTTGACTCGACACATGCACACGCACACAGGCGAGAAACCCTTTTGTTGCTCAATATGTGGCAAAAGATTCACCCAGAAGGTAAATATGGTCTCACACATGACAACGCACACAGGAGAAAAACCCTTTAGTTGTTTAGTTTGCGGCAAAAGTTATTCGTATAAGAAAAGTTTGACGGCTCACACGCTGACTCACAACAGAGACACAAAAGATTGTCAAGTCTTAGAAGTGTAACGCTACATTTGAGGAAGTGAGTACAACAGCAGTCTTAGAAGTGTAACGCTACATTTGAGGAAGTGAGTACAACAGCAGTCTTAGAAGTGTAACGCTACATTTGAGGAAGTGAGTACGACAGCAGATTCCCTCATGAGTTCCGAGTCAGCGTGCTGCTAGAAGTATGAGCATATCGCTTTGTGGGTCGACTTGAAGAAATTAAAACAGCAATAACATCACACACACACAAAATAAATACGCATTTTTTAATGTACACTAAAATATCTTAATTTATTCTTATTTTGTACATTAGTGAAATTATGTTTATTCTTGTGATCGTGTGAAGACGCCCTTTACCTATATATTGCATATTGATATATCATTTTCTACTTAATTATGCATCGGGTTATAAAACGTGTTTGGCTATAAAAAAAATAATATTATTTTAAATAAATATATAAACTATTTTTCAAAATATATTTATTTTATATACTACTGTAAGTATTTTGAACTTCTCCTTCATTCAAGTTTTTAGACTATTAGAACAGGATGACGGCCAGCTTGTGTAACACGAAGGTAATAAAATGGACTAGAAGTTTGTAAAGGCCCGGTCAGTACCTCTCTTTGCACAGCAGATGGCACCCTTGTAATGTAAAGGCCATAAAGAACAATTTATGACTATTGAAACCCTAGGGGAGGGGCTATACCTTCACCCAATCAGAACAGCTGTTACTATTTACTCTCTTTCTCTCCATCTAACGCTAAAAGTGGATGTATTTTGCATGTCGGATGAGTTTTCTGGACTTTATTCTCTAAAATAAAACTCGCCCTGAACTGTGCCTTTGACCGTCTCTATTTAACTTCTTGGGTTTGGGACTTTCAACATTTAGAATATTTTATTATTATTATTATTTATTATATTATTTTAATATTTTTGCCTTCTGTAAAACATAGTCTCACCACCCAGACTGGGATTCCAATCCAAAATTGTTAGAATAATTGTATCTAAGTTATCACAAAAACTTTGTGTTTCAATGAGTTCCCGGCGAGAAGCCAAAACATGTCTTTGAACCTACCAAGAAAGAAGGCTTGTAAAAGTCAACTGTGTAGGGGGGGAAGCAACATGAAGGTGTTCTGTTTCTTTCATGTATTGTAATCAACAGAAAGATATTGTTTTAACCCAAGAACTACCAAGCGGAGAGAAAGCAGGATCTGCCCAATTTCCAGACACCTCGTTTTGAACTCTTTTACGGACTCTTTTTTAACTCTTTTACGAACCTCTTTTGAACTCTTTTACGAACCTCTTTTGAACTCTTTCACGAACCTCTTTTTCAACTGTTTTGTAATCAAAGGCGATGGCTGTGTATGACCCCGTCCCTTTGGAAGCAGCTGTTGCCATGTGGTCAGGGAAGGTCCAAATAAAAGAAGGAGGCGTACAATCTTTCGCCAGAGCGTGCTGAGACACTGTCCAAGGGTACAGTGTCCAGGCGTCTCTCCTCAAATTGAGCCACATTTAATTATGTCTCTGTTTAATTCTTTGCTTCTTGTCTTGTTTAATAGATGTCATCAGTGTTTGAACCTGACAAAAAAATATTTTGGAGGCTTCCCCTCATCTACTTATTACAATATATATTTTTTAATTGATGTGAAACGCAGCACAGTGCTATACAACACAAAGCATCACCGGGGGCCAAACAGGAGTTCAATCCAAAGCTCGCAGCGGTCTCCGACTCCTCAAAGCCCGGTGCACTTGTGATGGAAAACATTTATGTACCTTTGCAGTATTACTGTGTGCTAAGCACATTTTGAAAGTAGCACTTCTCCATTCAAGTTAACAGGGCCCCATTGTCTAACGGTCGGTGCTTCCCCCCCCCCCCCCCCCCCCCCCGTCCTGTGTTCAGTGTACAAAAGAACAACTAATGCTTGTCACGTGTGTGAGTAGTGCCTTCAATAAAGATGACAAAGACAATTTAATTTGATTACTCATACAAGAACATTTCCAACACACACTGAATGAAGAAGTCGGATGAGCCGAGCTAAGGTAAGAAAGTTTGTGAAAGCCTAAGAAGACAATAAACTCTCAAGATAAAATATGCAACACGCTGTTCATATTTAGTGACGATGTGTGCGGGTTTTGCAGTTTTCTTTGACCTACTCGACCGCGCTAGTTTAACGTGAATAAAAATGGCATAAAGAAAACACTCCTGGCCGTGTACTAAATAATATAAAGCTCCCAACAAAAGGAACACTTAGCCTAAGGAGGATGGGTTCTTTTGCAATGTACTATGACAGGAAGTGTAATTATCGTGATTGGATGCAAACTCTAACCTAAAAACAACAGCACTGGAAGGAGCATAATATGACATGAAGAGAATATGAATACTTTTACATATTTAGGGAAAGTAAATTAAAAAAATACTTTTATCTTTAATTATGATGATGATTTCTGGTTAATGTTAGGCCAGCAGAGAAGGCCTTGCTGGTCCTGACGGCCCAACACTGCGTTGGAGTGAAACTATCAACGATGTCATGTTACACTTTTGGTGACGTTTTTTGGGGGTTTCTTGAAAAATGAGTAAGGCGATTATTTTAACAAGCGTGGTGATATGAAAATCTCAACTCATACAAAACTTGTTGCAGCTGCAGCCAACAACAACTACAAAAATAACATAGATGACAGATTCTAGAATATTAAGTAATACACAACATTCATTGACAACCACCAATAAGCTATTGCGTATTGTTTTTATGAATGACAAAATGTAAAAGTTATAGTGTGAATGAACGCGGGATGTTCCTTAATGTAACTTGTCTGAAATAAATACATCATAGACATAACATCGCCATTAAGTAACAAAGTAGTAATAATATGTTAGCCTGGCAGATTATTGGCAGTATTGTTCAAGTTAAAAGTTAAAGTAGCAATGATTGTCACACACACACACACACACACTAGGTGTGGCGAAATTATTCTCTGCATTTGTTCATGTGAAAGTGTCTTCAAAACAACTCATTTAAGTCATAACCTAAATGTTGGCTTTGAGCCTGACAGTTAGTCTCTTCTCAAGGATAGAGCTATCACTTTTAAAAGTTAAAGTTAAAGTACTCATTTTTGTACTTATTTTCATTATTATTATTATTTTTCGATTGTTTGTAAATGTTGCAGTTTATGAATAAAGGTTTATTAAATTAAAAAAAAAATTTTAAAAACTCATTTTCGTCTTGGTTATCGTCAGTCTTCACTTGATTAAAATAAGACCATAACTAATCAAAACAAATCCACGCTGACTAACGTGATGACGAAATGTAATTACATTTTAGTGGAAGATGATTAGTCGCTCCTTCACCAACTCTTTCAACATTTTCAGTGTTTTAACTCCATTAAACTTCGTTTTATTCGCCTTTTGGATTTTCAGTGACGTCAAATTCCGCCTTTTTAAATTTTATTTTCAGTGACGTCAACTTCCGCCTTTTTTTATTTTTAGTGACGTCAACTTCCGCCTTTTTCGACTTCGAATGAGGTGTTACGGCAGATGTAGGCTTGACGTCGCACTCAGTGGTCATTTCGTTGACTACTCATTTTCGTACTGTTTTTGTACTTATTTTGATTATTATTATTTCTCGTAAATGAAATAAATCTCGTAAATGTTGCAGTTTATAAATAAAGGTTCATAAAATTACAAAAATTAAAACAAAATAAAATACTATTTTTCGTCTTGGTTATCGTAAATTTTCACTTGACTAAAATAAGACCACAACTAATCAAAACAAATTCACGCTGACTAACGTGATGACGAAATGTAATTACATTTTAGTGGAAGATGATTAGTCGCTCCTTCACCAACTCTTTCAACATTTTCAGTGTTTTAACTCCATTAAACTTCGTTTTATTCGCCTTTTGGATTTTCAGCGACGTCAACTTCCGCCTTTTTTTTTCCCAGTGAAGTCAACTTCCGCCTTCTTCGACTTCGAATGAGGTTTTACGGCAGATGTAGGCTTGACGTCACACTCAGTGGTAAATTCGTTGACTACTCATTTTCGTACAGTTTTTGTACTTATTTTGATTATTATTATTTATCGATTGTTTTGTAAATGTTGAAGTTTATAAATAAAGGTTTATAAAAATTAAATTAAATAAAATACTATTTTTCGTCTTGGTTATCGTAAATGTTCACACCTTGACGTTTGTGTGAATTATAAATGTATGTTTGTTGTTCAATAACAAAACCAAAAAAAAAACCATAACTAATCAAAACAAATCCACGCTGACTAACGTGATGACGAAATGTAATTACATTTCAGTGGAAGATGATTAGTCGCTCCTTCACCAACTCTTTCAACATTTTCAGTGTTTTAACTCCATTAAACTTCGTTTTATTCGCCTTTTGGATTTTCAGTGACGTCAACTTCCGCCTTTTTTTCCCTTTTTTTTCAGCGACGTCAACTTTCGTTTTTACGACTTCGAATGAGGTTTTACGGCAGATGTAGGCTTGACATCACACTCAGTGGTAAATTCGTTGACTACTCATTTTCGTACTGTTTTTGTACTTATTTTGATTATTATTATCATTTCTCGATTGCTTGTAAATGTTGCATTTTATAAATAAAGGTTTATAAAATGAAAAAATACAAAATAAATGCTAATTTTCGTCTTGGTTATCGTCAATCTTCACTTAATAAGACCATAACTAATCAAAACAAATTCACGCTGACTAACGTGATGACGAAATGAAATTACATTTTAGTGGAAGACGATTAGTCGCTCCTTCACAAACTCTTTCAACATTTTCAGTCTTTTAACTCCATTAAACTTCGTTTTATTCGCCTTTTGGATTTTCAGTGACGTCAACTTCCGCCTTTTTTTCCAGCGAAGTCAACTTTCGCCTTTACGACTTCGAATGAGGTTTTACGGCAGATGTGGGCTTGACCATGGGCTTGACATCACACTCAGTGGTAAATTCGTTGACTACTCATTTTCGTACTGTTTTTGTACTTATTTTGATTATTATTATCATTTCTCGATTGCTTGTAAATGTTGCAGTTTATAAATAAAGGTTTATAAAATGAAAAAATACAAAATAAATACAAATTTTCGTCTTGGTTATCGTCAATCTTCACTTAATAAGACCATAACTAATCAAAACACATTCACGCTGACTAACGTGATGACGAAATGTAATTACATTTTAGTGGAAGATGATTAGTCGCTCCTTCACCAACTCTTTCAACATTTTCAGTGTTTTAACTCCATTAAACTTCGTTTTATTCCCCTTTTGGATTTTCAGCGACGTCAACTTCCGCCTTTTTTTTTTTTCCAGCGACGTCAACTTCCGCCTTTTTCGACTTCGAATGAGGTTTTACGGCAGATGCAAGATTGACGTCACACTCAGTGGTCATTTCGTTGACTACTCATTTTCGTACTGTTTTTGTACTCATTTTGATTATTATTATTGTTTCTCGATTGTTTGTAAAAGTTGGAGTTTATAAATAAAGGTTTATAAAATAATAAATAAATAAAAAATACTAATTTTCGTCTTGGTTATCGTCAATATTCACTTGACTAAAATAAGACCATAACTAACTTTTGTACTGTTTTGTACTGTTTTTGTACTTAATTTGATTATTATTTCTCAACTGTTGGTAAATGTTGAAATTTATAAATAAAGGTTTATTTAAAAAAAAAAAAGGATTGCCGGGAAAAGAGGAGTTGTTGTTTTTCTACATAAATGTCGATTTATGAAATTAATGGCCACATTTTCTAATTGGCTTGATTATTAATCAAATATTGGAGAATGATTAAGAGTAAAAAAAACAACCTTGAATTGATATATTTTGTTAAAAACATTTAAAAGTGACCTTTTTGTCTTTTTTCTTCTTTTTTTTAGTATTAATACTCTATCTGCATTTGCTTTTGTTTTCTTTCCTTCATGTTGAAAGTGCCTTGACGTTTGTGTGAATTATAAATGTAAGTTCGTTGTTCAATAACAAAAAAAAACAAAAAACATAACTAATCAAAACAAATTCACGCTGACTAACGTGATGACGAATTGTAATTACATTTTAGTGGAAGATGATTAGTCGCTCCTTCACCAACTCTTTCAACATTTTCAGTGTTTTAACTCCATTAAACTTCGTTTTATTCGCCTTTTGGATTTTCAGCGACGTCAACTTCCGCCTTTTTCGACTTCGAATGAGGTTTTACGGCAGATGTAGGCTTGACGTCACACTCAGTGGTCATTTCGTTGACTACTCATTTTCGTACTGTTTTTGTACTCATTTTGATTATTATTATTGTTTCTCAATTGTTTGTAAATGTTGGAGTTTATAAATAAAGGTTTATAAAATAAAAAATAACAAAAATAATAAATAAATAAAAAATACTAATTTTCGTCTTGGTTATCGTCAATATTCACTTGACTAAAATAAGGCCATAACTAACTTTTGTACTGTTTTTTACTGTTTTTGTACTTAATTTGATTATTATTTCTCAACTGTTTGTAAATGTTGAAATTTATAAATAAAGGTTTATAAAAAAAAAAAAGTATTGCCGGGAAAAGAGGAGTTGTTGTTTTTCTACATAAATGTCGATTTATGAAAGTAATGGCCACATTTTCTAATTGGCTTGATGGGTCACAATTATTAATCAAATATTGGAGAATGATTAAGAGTACAAAACCCCTTAAATTGATATATTTTGTTAAAAACATTTAAAAGTTTAAAAGTGACCTTTTTGTCTTTTTTCTTCTTTTTTTTAGTATCAATTAATTAATACTCTATCTGCATTTGCTTTTGTTTTCTTTCCTTCATGTTGAAAGTGCCTTGACGTTTGTGTGAATTATAAATGTATGTTTGTTGTTCAATAACAAAAAATAAATACAATAAAATAAAAAACATAACTAATCAAAACAAATTCACGCTGACTAACGTGATGACGAAATGTGATTACATTTTAGTGGAAGATGATTAAATCGAATATTACCTTATTACTTCTTTACAAAAAATGACCAAAGGGCTTTTTAAAGGTGGTCTTGTGTGACGTCATCGCTCGAGCTGCCGTAAAACCTTCTTCCGGCGGAAGTTGACAACGCTGAAAGACGAACGCGAGACAAAAGGGGCGAAGAAAGGCAAATTTAATCAAGGAAAAACATTAAAAATGTTGAAAGAGTTGGTGAAGGAGCGACTCATGGCGGCGGCTGATGAAATATTCGCGCTGTTTGAAAGAACCATCGCGTCGTACGAGGAGGAACTTTCTAGAACACGAGAGAAGGAGCGACATCGACAACCGGAAGCTGCTAGCAAAACAGTGTTACATTTCGAAGGTATGTTAATAAAACATTCTACTTAATTAATAAACACACTTTATATAATACCGAGGCCAGGAGACATTAGACAACAAAAAGTAGTTTATTACTGTAAATAATCCATGAGGCTAACATACACTATTGCACGTGATGGCGGGGGTCCACGCGACCTCTCCCGGGTCCCGGACGGCCGAGGACGCGCCATACACAGGATTTAGAGGCGCCTTTACACAAACATTTTCGTTATTCTCGTTCTCTTTGTCTTCAAAAAAGCCCGCCAAAAGGAAACCAAACCCATCCCCCAGCAACCCTACCTGGCTTCCTCCTCCCTCTCCCTCCCCTCCCCCTTTCTCTCCCTCCCCCTTCACCTGGAGGACGATCAATATGCCCCTCTCTCTCTCTCCTCTCTCTCCTTGCTCTTCAACTGCAACAGCAATAATAACCAACAATTTTTCTGGTCAGTACCACAACACAGCGGACTCTGATGCTCTTTTTGGTTCCAGTGGACTACACATCATCCACCTTAATGTGAACAGCCTCTCTGGAGCCAAACTCGACCAAATCAGAGAAATGTTCCTCAACACGAAGGTAAAAATCTTGTGTTTCTCTGAAACCAAATTTGATCAAAGTATTTCTGACTCAGAGATAGAAATACAAAACTTTTCGGTTATCAGAAAGGATAGGAATAAACACGGTGGGGGCGTTTGTATGTATATTCACCAGGATATTAAATACATAACTCGCACTGATCTTAATCACAATGACCTGGAATCTGTGTGGGCGGAAATCAAATTTAAAAACGCTAAGCCGGTACTAATAGGGACTGTTTATAGACCCCCTAATCAGAGTGATTTCTATGGGGCTTTGGAAGAATGCTTGGCGGGGACAGACAACATGGAGAAAATTATAACTGGGGATCTGAACACAGATATTCAACGCAAAGATGTGCCTGTCTTCAGATCCTTCAGCAAGTTTTGTAATCTGCATGGTCTTTCCCAGCTAATAGCACTACCTACAAGGGTGTGTGATTCCACCCAATCAACCATAGATCTCATTCTCACTTCAGACCGGCCTAAAATAAAAAATAGTGGGGTCATGATCTGTGGTCTTAGCGACCACTATCTAACCTTCTGCACCCGTAAAATAGCTAAACCTAAAGCCAATGACCACATAACAGCCCAATCCAGATCCCTCAAAAAATACTCCAGTGATAATTTCAATTTAAAATTAGATGAGTGGGACTGGTCCCCTGTGCTCGCGAGCAACCTGGTCGATGTCGCTTGGGATCGCTTCAAAACGGCGTTCCTAAAGATACTAAATGACATGGCTCCCGTGAAAACAGTCAGGATCAAAGCCCGCTCGGAACCATGGATGAATCCGGACCTATTAGCTGCCATAAAAGACAGAGACAGGAAATACTCTGAATATAAGGCTGCAGCTAACGATTATTTTTCTATCGATTAATCTATAGATTATTTTTTCGATTAATCGGTTAATCTATAGATTATTTTTTTCGATTAATCTATAGATTATTTTTCCTTTTACCGATTATTTTTTTTATTCAAAATGAAGATGAAAAAATAAATGTAGGCCCGTTTTTTCAAAAGGCATGGCTTTTATTTCCAAAAAAAAAGAAGTATGGCCACTCAGTCAACATTGACAACAACATGACTAAATATTCTGTAACAATGTAAACATTTAAAACTTTTAACATTTAACAAAATTAAAAGTAGCTTATTTGCTTTTTAATGTGCAAATATAAAAGTCAACATCCAGTGCAAATCTTAATATTCTGCAATAGTATAAGCATTTCAAAAGTAAAAGTATTGCTTATTTTGCTTTAAAATGTGCAAAAATAAAGATAAATATCCAATACAAAAAAGTGCAAAACGAAATATTCTGTAACAACAGTGTAAACATTTCAACAAAAGTGAAAGTATTGCTTATTTGCTAAAATGTGCAAAAATAAAGATAAACATCCAATACAAAAAAGTGCCAATCTAAATATTCTGGAGCACTGTAAACATTAAGTATTGCTTTTAAAATGTGCAAAATAAACATCCAGTCCAACACAGTACACAATAACCAATTCTACTCATTCCAGTGAGTGACTAACAGTTGTAATGAAGAAAGGTTAGCATGTGTACATGTTTGGTTCTTTTCTTGTTTACAATATTCCCAGCAGCTGAAAATAGGCGCTCAGAAGGGGTCGATGTGGCTGGAACGAGAGGTAATTAGCCTTCACCTCAAGCCAGGACTGCGAGTGAGCTGAGCTGCAGTTTAAGTTTCTAGTAGGTCAACGGGCTCATAGTGATGTTACTAGTAGTTGACTGGGAGGTGTTTATTATCATTTGGGGAGAGTCCGCTGCCTGATGCTCACCTGCTAAACACCTATCTGCTCCACGCTGAAGCGCTGACTACATGCGCTATGAATACGCACTGCTGATTGGCTGATAATGCTTCGTGTGTACCAATCAGATGGTTGTGTGGGTGGGACAATGCTGCGTGTGTACCTATCAGATGGCTGTGTGGGTGGGACAATGCTTCGTGTGTACCAATCAGATGGTTGTGTGGGTGGGACAATGCTGCGTGTGTACCAATCAGATGGTTGTGTGGGTGGGACAATGCTGCGTGCTGAGACAGACGCAGAGGAGCGAAGCAGCTTGTTAAGACTTTAGCAGCTAAAGTTAGCTTTAGCTTAGAAACTCGTTCGGTACACCCCCGTGCCGAACCGAAAGCCCCGTACCGAAACGGTTCAATACAAAACACGTACCGTTACACCCCTAGCAGATACAAATGACACAGTCATGTTTTTGTGTAATGATGACAACGTATGCTCGCGCGGACGATTGACTAGTTGATGGTTGATGGTTTTCTTTTCAAATGTTCGTTCATAGCCGTTGTGCTGCTATGATAGGCCATTTCCGCTCGACACAGTGTGCATACAACAACATTATTAGGCCGTTTATTGAAATACTCCCACACTTTTGACCACTTTTGGCATGCTTTTCCCCCCTCGCTCGCACCGCTCGCATCGTCTGCTTTGATCGTCTGCTTTGCGGTCCGCCATGACGGTAGTGTGACGTAAATATGCGACGCGTCGACGCACAAAAACGGCGTCGACGTATTTACGTAACCGATGACGTCGACTACGTCGACGCGTCGTTTCAGCCTTATCTGAATACCAAAAATGTAAAACAGAAGTAGATAAACAACCCAATAATATCAACCTCAAATTACTCCTTTCAACTCTCAAAAAGCAATGCAATAAATTAAGAAATAAGTCAACCAACCTGACTAAATCCTTAAAAAAAATTACATTAACGACAAAATAGAGGAAAACACGAATAAGCCACGTGAGCTCTGGAAAATTCTCAACAACCAGCTTCCTGGTTGCAGCCAGAAACTTAAAACAAGACTCACCAACATCAGCATCAAGGAGGGTGACTCCCTCATTACAGACAAAATGGAGGTAGCTAGCAGACTTAACATCTTTTTCACCAGCATAGCCGCAACTCTTGTCAACAAGCTGTCCCACCACTCTGGTCGCTTTGGTGTAGAACACATTAAAGCCTTCTACAGAAAGCTAGGAGTATCCAACAATGATTTCAAATTAGAAATGGTCACAGCTGATGAGGTGTTTAAAAAAAAAAAAAAAAAAATTGAGTGCGCTCCACCCTAACAAGGCCACCGGCCTTGATAATATTCCCTCCAGATTCCTCAGGGACTCTGCCTCCATCATTGCCCCGATCATCACGCACATAATAAACCTATCAATTACACAAGGCCAAGTACCAACAGATTTTAAGATAGCAAGAGTAACTCCCCTCTTTAAAAAAGGAAGCAAATTGGAACCTGGCAACTACCGACCTGTTTCTATTCTCAGCTCCATTTCGAAAGTAATGGAGAAAATAGTTTATGAACAGGTCGATAGTTACCTTGCCACTAATAAACTCATGTACAAATTCCAATCCGGCTTCAGAACTAACCACTCCACTGACACATGCCTTCTCTATCTGAGCGACCACATCAAACATGAGGTGGACGCGGGCAAATACTGCGGCATGGTCATGCTGGACCTTCAGAAGGCCTTTGACACCGTTAACCACGCTATACTGTTGGATAAGCTCAGAGCAATCGGATTTAACAAAACCTCATGGAGCTGGATGCAATCTTACTTGGAGGGGAGGGAGCAGGTGGTAGAGGTGAACGGCACCATGTCGTTCCCCCCCCCCTCTCGGTGAGCTGTGGAGTCCCCCAAGGCAGTATATTGGGACCTTTACTGTTCCTAATATACATAAACGACATGTCATCGGCATGCGACTGTGAATTGTTTTTGTTTGCGGATGACTCTGCCCTGCTGGTATCAGACAAGGACAAGTCACAGGTGGAGAAAATCCTCAGTGCTGAGCTCTGTAGAACTTGCACCTGGCTCGCTGACAACAAGCTATCCATCCACTTGGGTAAAACTGAATCCATCCTGTTTGGGTCCCACATCAACCTTAAGAGAGTCAATGACTTCACCATAAAAGTAGGTGACAGTGTCATCACCAGGAAAGATGAGGTCACCTACCTAGGTTCCATTCTAGAGGCTAACCTTTCCTGTGACAAAATGGCAACCAAGGTAATCAAAAAGGTTAACCAACGAACGAGATTTCTCTACAGAATCTCCTCTCTGGTCAACAAAAGCACCTTGAGGATTCTGGCGGGAACTCTCGTTCAACCCTTTTTCGATTACGCATGCACCTCCTGGTACCCTAGCACCTCCAAAACCCTCAAATCTAAACTCCAAACATCTCAGAACAAGCTAGTCAGGTTACTTCTAGACCTCCACCCCAGATCACACCTCACTCCTACCCACTTCTCTAAAGTGGGCTGGCTCAAGGTGGAGGACAGAGTTAAACAACTTGCACTGAGCCTAGTCTATAAAATCCGCTACACCTCCCTGATACCGAAGTACATGTCAAACTACTTCCTTAACGTAAATGACCGCCATAACCACAACACCAGGGGGTGCTCCACTAACCACGTTAAACCCAGATTCCGAACTAACAAAGGTCTTAACTCATTCTCTTTCTATGCCACATCAATGTGGAATGCGCTCCCAACAGGTATAAAAGAAAGGGCATCTCTATCCTCCTTCAAAAGCGCACTAAAAGTTCACCTCCAGGCAGCTACAACCCTAAACTAACACCCTCCCCGGATTGCTAATAATCAAATGTAAACAATCAAATGCAGATACTTTTTCTTTTTCTTATGCCTTCTGATCTCTCTCTCTCTCTCTCTCTCTCTCTCTATGTCCACTACTTGATGTCCATATCCTCCCCCCCCTCCACACCCCTGATTGTAAATAATGTAAATAATTCAATGTGATTATCTTGTGTGATGACTGTATTATGATGATAGTATATATGATAGTATATATCTGTATCATGAATCAATTTAAGTGGAGCCCGACTTAAACAAGTTGAAAAACTTATTCGGGTGTTACCATTTAGTGGTCAATTGTACGGAATATGTACTTCACTGTGCAACCTACTAATAAAAGTCTCAATCAATCAATGCTGGGGTCGGCAACCCAAAATGTTGAAGGAACCATATTGGACCACAAATACAAAAAAGTATTAGATCTGGAGCTGTAAAAAAGTTAAAGCCTTATATAAGTGTTATAATGATGGCAACACATGATCCATCCATGTTCTACTGCTTGTCCCTTTTGGGGTGGCGGGGGGGTGCTGGAGCCTATCTTGTAAGTGGCTAATTAGCTACATTAGCCTACTATCAAAATGACTTTGTGTCGCAGGCTGACGCAAATCTTTGTTGACAGAAATGTTGAAATGTAATATTTATTCTACACATGTTTACAACATTGGAAAACATTAGTGAAACTTCTCAGAAGGTGAGATAACTCCTGGAAATTACTGTCTTAGAATGGCCGAAGGTATAGATGTGCGTGTCCAAGTTAAAGGAAACGACGGGCTGTCTTCTTTTAATGGATTTATTACAATCTTTGCAAGCTGGGTAACGTTTGCTGTGGTCTGGAACAACATGGCACACTAACAACAGATAATGTGTCATGAGACATAGAAAAAGAAACTAAATACACAGAGGACATAAGTAAAGGATATTAAATGAGCTCAAATATAGCTACAAATGAGGCATAATGATGCAATATGTACATACAGCTAGCCTAAATAGCATGTTAGCATCGATTAGCTTGCAGTCATGCAGTGACCAAATATGCCCGATTAGCACTCCAACAAGTCGATAAAATCAACAAAGCCCACCTTTGTGCATTCACGCACAGTATAAAAAGTTTGGTGGACAAATTGAGACAAATAAGGAGTGGCATAAAACACGTCTTTCTGTGGCAGCGTCGGAAAAAGTTGTACATGTCAACAAACTGTTGAGTCACAGTCCAGACAATGGTGAGTTCAAGGGCCACCGAAATTAGTAGGACAAAACGGGGCTCGCCAAATACTCTCATCAGTAAAGCATGAACACAAACATTGAACATCGGGCTTTCTGACAATTAGGAAGGTTTGTGTCGTGTTTGTCCTTCTACAGAAACCATATTACAACAAAAAACATATTTTTCATTTCCATACATTTTTGAAAAAGCTCCATGGAGCCACCAGTGCGCCGCTAAAGAGCCGCGGGTTGCTGACCCTTGCACCATTGATACGATCACATTGTCTAACACGTACATTGTACTGTTTTGTGTTGGCGGTTGCTTTAGAAGCAGAACTACAGAATTAAGGCAAACATTTTGATATAATATAAATAACTAATACCGTATTTCCTTGAATAGCCGCAGGGGCGTTAATTAATTTAAAACCTCCTGTCACACCTGCGTTTACCGGAAACCGGCGGGATGGCCGTGCATGCGGTAATTATTTTAAAACCTCTTCTCACTCCGGCGTTTACCAAAAGGAATCCATAAAATTTAGGCGTGCGCTTTGAGTGTGATGTAAGCATACCATCATGAAAAGCACATTCAATTAAAAAAAACGTTATTATGGTCTTACCTGTACTTATAAATGGAGTCCATTTGCAGCTCCTTCTGACCAAAAGCATCGATAACTTGTTTATAGAAGTCTTCCTTATTTTCTTTCTTCAGTTTTAAAAGTCTCTGTTTCGATGGAGATATTCCTTTAATTATTACCTCCTGCTTCCATTGAAAGTCCAGTTTAGAAAACTGTTTTATTTTAGATACCGGTATGTAATCCTCCATGTTAAAAGTTCAGGCAGAGGAAAAAAAAAATCTCTTGCTGCGTGTGTTCACTTCTTCTGCAGTACCGGAAGTCGCAAGAAGGATCACTAGCGCGGCAGCGCCCTCTACCACCAGGAGGCGGGAGTCATTTAATGACTTATACAGTATTTCACACACGCAGCTACGGTATATTAATAAAACATAGCTGCTTACTGTTCTCTTTAGCATACTGTACCGGTATGCAATAGCTTGGACCTTAAATCCTACTGAAAAGCTCTTTATCTTTTTTCCTTTGTGCGATTGTAAACTACTGAAAGCAGCTTCCTCCATTTTGAAAATGAGGACAGATGCGTCACTCGTGACGTAACGAATTTGACCCGGTGGAAGTCTTAGCCATATGCTAAATATTTTGCGAAACGAGTTTGACCCGGCGAAAATTATAGACATGCGATAACAAAATTAATATTTTGCGAAACGAATTTGATCCGGCTTCAATAATAAACCGGCGATATGGCCAAGCATGCGTTAATTATTTTGAGAAACGAGTTTGACCCGGCAGTAATTCTAGACGTGCGAATACTATATTCCCTGCGCCAATTCAAGGAAATACGGTAACTCAATTGTGTGCAGTTTTTTGACAATGAGTTCAGAAAATTAGATTTTTACTGCCATCACGCATGAATTAGATTGTGTTACTTTGTGTGGTGATAAAACAAGTGAAAGAAACATCAATAAAATGTACGGTAGAAGGCCGTATTCGCGCCACGCGTACGGGAAGCCGCGGTTCAGTCACTGCTGTTGTGTCCTTGAGCAAGACACTTTACAGTCCTTGCTGCCATGAAGGTGTGTAGAATAATATTTGGTGAGGGTCGACGAGGCCACTGGTTAGATTTGTCAGTCTAGAATTATTACAGCCTCAAACAAAACAACAATGCTGAAATTAAAAAAAATACTTTGCTAAATCCCAGATGACAATAAATCCTGTTTTTGTCCTGCAGATGTGCAGCAGCTGATGGGCGCTCAAGAAGAATGTCCCCCTCAGCTGCAAGGATGGATCACAAGCTGGGAGCAGGAGGATCCACAGCCCCCTCGCATTAAAGAGGAGAATGACGAACTCGGGATCACTCAGGAAGGCGAGTGTCTTCTCGGGTGGAAGGGGGCTGGTCTCACAAAGTCCCCACTGACTGGTGTCCCTGTAAAGACTGAAGATGACGAAGAGAAACCACCTGAGTCCTCACAGCTTCATCACAGTCCAAGTGAGGAGAACAGAGGGGCGGAGCCTCCATGTAGCAGTTTACTACAACACAAGGCAACAGAAATGGACGGAGACCACTTTGGAGCTCCACTGTCAGATAGTGACGATCAAGACAGGGCTGAAGAACGTTTTAGCAGCGATACAAACTTTGTAGATGATTTGACGACTCACACTGACAACAATCATTCTAAATGCTCTGAAAGGAAGACCAAATATTGGACCTGCTCGCTTTGTGTCAAAAGCTTTTATTATAAAACAGCTTTCGCTCGACACATGAGAACTCACACAGGGGAAAAACCCTTTGCTTGTTCCGTTTGTGTTCAAAGATTCTCTCAAAAGCCCCACTTGATATCACACATGAAAACACACACAAGAGAAAAACCCTTTGCTTGTTCAGTTTGCGACAGGAGGTTTACTCTAAAGTCCAACTTGACGGTACACAGCAGAACGCACACCGGGGAGAAACCTTTCACTTGTTTACTTTGCGGTCAAAAATTTGCTGTTAACGCCACTTTGACTACACACATGCGACTGCACACAGGTGTGAAACCCTTTGCTTGTCCAGTTTGTGGTAAGACTTTTTCTCAAAGGCCACACCTGAAATCACACATGGGAACGCACGCAACAGAATAAGCCTTTAGTAGTTTAGTTTCCGGTAAAATATGGAATTGAATTGAAGTATTTATTTAGGACAACACACATTTTTTTTTACATTTTGGCAGAGACATTTATGCAAGGCTTGAAACGGGGTTGGATGAAGCAGATGCTTATAATATCCCAACCCCACTCACTCATTCCACATTTAACATAAACAATATAATACAAGAACAATACTATACAAACCAAAACAAGAAAACACCTGTACACTAACAATACAACCACGTTAAACCCAGATTCCCATCTAACAAAGGTCTTAACTCGTTCTCCTTCTATGCCACATCAATGTGGAATGCACTCCCAACAGGTGTAAAAGAAAGGGCATCTCTATCCTCCTTCAAAAGCGCACTAAAACAACACCTCCAGGCAACTTCAACCCTTGACTAACACCCTCCCTTCCACATCCCACCTCCCCGGATTGTAAATAATCCAATGTAAATAATCAAATGTATAAACTTGTTCTTATGCTTTCTGAGCTCACTATGTTCTCTGCTCGCTGTACATATCCTACCAAGTCAGTCAGTTGTTGATGAGTGAAGTGCTGATATCAACCAAACCCTCCTCATCCCAAATAGTGTAAATAATTCAATGTATATACCGTAATTTCCGGACTATAAGCCGCACCTGACTATAAGCCGCACCAGCTAAATTTAGGGGAAAAGACAGATTGCTCCATATATAAGCCGCACCCGACTATAAGCCGCAGGGTTTTGATGTGTAATTAGCGTAGTATATAGGGGTTCCTGCTACCACGGAGGGGATTGTCGGGACAGAGATGACTGTTTGGGAACGCAAAGCGTCCCATTTATTAACAATAAATCTTTCAATCCTTCAATCAAACTTTCACATCTTTGACATGGCGAGCAGCATTCGTGCAGAGTACAAATAATACAACGCTGCAAAGTAATACAAAGTGCTCGCCTGTACGTTATCAAAATAACCAGCCTACCGGTATATGAAAAGTCAGTCTTTAATCATTGTGTCATCGTCTTCCTCCCGCGTACTAAAACCACCGGAATCCTCTTCGTCTGTGTCGGAGAAGAACAGGCCGTATATAAGCCGCACCCTTGTATAAGCCGCAGGGACCAGAACGAGGGGGAAAAGTAGCGGCTTATAGTCCGGAAATTACGGTACTCTGATGATTAACTTGTGTGATGACTGTATTATGATGATAGTATATATCTGTACCGTGAATGGATTAACGTGGACCCCGGCTTAAACAAGTTGAAAAACTTATTGGGGTGTTACCATTTAGTGGTCAATTGTACGGAATATGTACTGTACTGTGCAATCTACTAATAAACGTTTCAATCAATCAATAGTACCACTGTTACTATGAGACAAGACGAGACAAAAAACACACACACACACACACACACACACACACACACACACACACACACAGGCCCAAACACTCTCTGAGCATACATTTCTCTCCCATGGCTCTGTGCTGAGGGCATCACTCTCTTTCCTCCTCGTACTTCTTCAGTACTTCTTTTTCAAACAGTCTTTTAAATGTAATCATGTTAGAACAGGTTTTTAACTCGTCCCTTAAAGGCCTACTGAAAGCCACTACTAGCGACCACGCAGTCTGATAGTTTATATATCAATGATGAAATCTTAACATTGCAACACATGCCAATACGGCCGGGTTAACTTATAAAGTGACATTTTAAATTTCGCGGGGAACTTCCGGTTGAAAACGTCTATGTATGATGACGTATGCGCGTGACGTCGATGGTTGAAACGGAAGTATTCGGACACCATTGTATCCCAATACAAAAAAGCTCTGTTTTCATCTCAAAATTCCACAGTATTCTGGACATCTGTGCTGGTGAATCTTTTGCAATTTGTTTAATGAACAATGGAGACTGCAAAGAAGAAAGTTGTAGGTGGGATCGGTGTATTAGCGGCTGGCTGCAGCAACACAACCAGGAGGACTTTGAGGATAGCAGACGCGCTATCTGATGCTAGCCGCCGACCGCATCGATGATCGGGTGAAGTCCTTCGCCGCGCAGTCGATCGCTGGAACGCAGGTGAGCACGGGTGGTGATGAGCAGATGAGGGCTGGGGTAGGTGGAGAGCTAATGTTTTTATCGTAGCTCTGACGAGGTCCCGTAGCTAAGTTAGCTTCAATAGCGTCGTTAGCAACAGCGTTGCTAGGCTTTGACAGGCGGCACAGCATTAACTGTGTGGTTACAGGTCCAGGGTTTGGTTCGGTGTCTCCTGATAGTAGTATTGTTGATCTTCTGTCTATCCTTCCAGTCAGGGGCTTATTTCTTTTGTTTCTATCTGCATTTAAGCACGATGCTATCCCGTTAGCTCCGTAGCTAAAGTGTTTCGCCGATGTATTGTCGTGGAGATAAAAGTCACTGTGAATGTCCATTTCGCGTTCTTGACTCTCATTTTCAAGAGGATATAGTATCCCAGGTGGTTTGAAATACAAATCCGTGATCCACAATAGAAAAAGGAGAAAGTGTGGAATCCAATGAGCCAGCTTGTACCTAAGTTACGGTCAGAGCGAAAAAAGATACGTCCTGCACTGCACTGTAGTCCTTCACTCTCACTTTCCTCATCCACAAATCTTTCATCTTGGCTCAAATTAATGGGGTAATCGTCGCTTTCTCGGTCCGAATCTCTCTCGCTGCTGGTGTAAACAATGTGCAGATGTGAGGAGCCCTTCGACCTGTGACGTCACGCTACTTCCGGTACAGGCAAGGCTTTTTTTTATCAGCGACCAAAAGTTGTGATCTTTATCGTTAATGTTCTCTACTAAATCCTTTCAGCAAAAATATGGCAATATCGCAAAATTACCAAGTATGACACATAGAATGTTGCAAACTTTTTCCACCGAGGGCCGCACACTGAAAAATCAAAGCAAGCGGGGGCCATTTTGATATTTTTTATTTTAAAAACCAATACAATGTATGTATAAAAAATATACATTTAGGCCTCCACTCAGGCTTGATCCCGGTGAACCCAAAGGCGTTTGGTCCAAAAAATATAAAAAATGTGTCATTGTTTAGTATTATTATTATTATTATTATTATTATTATTATTATTATTATTATTATTATTATTATTATTATTATTATTCAAAGTTTGAATCTCTAGATCAACATTAGGTCTATCTGTCAATATAACGTTTCTAAACATTTAGGTTGTATGCCCTTTTTGTCAGAGAAAACACCAAATATGCAACATTTTCCCTCAATGAAATTTTAAAGTGGAATATTTGAGATTATAAAATAATTGGAGCCCTAAAAAGGGTCAATAACTCATAACATTGATTTTAATTCATTATTCTTTTTTGAGCAATGACACACACAAAAAAATCCCACTAAAAATTATTGGGGGATCCAAAAGGGTTATAACTCATTAAAGTGCTACAAGATAAATTATTGTTACTGTTTACTTTTAACACAATCATCTTGAGATCAGCTTCAGATCCATCCGTCAATTATAAGTTTTATTGTTGTTTATATTTTTTGTTGGTTCGTTTTAGGCCCTTCTTTTAAACAAAACAAAGAATATCTCAAAGTGGAATATTTAACGTGACGTAATTGGAGCTGTCACAAAAACCTTCCTAACCCCCATTTACTTCCGGGGTCATTTCCGCTTACGTCAGTTCCTCTTACTTACGTCATTGACAGCGATCCATAGCACTTCGTTTGACTCTTTTTTTATAATACAGCGTTAACAAAACGTCTGAATTATCAACAATAATGTTGATTTAAAGTACAGACATTTAACAGTATTATATATTAATTAATATTAGTGAAATGGTTTAAACAATAATGTTGATTTAAAGTAGTACAGACATTTAACATTATTATATATTAATTAATATTACTGAAATGTTTCAACAATAATGTTGATTTAAAGTACAGACATTTAAAAGTATTATATATTAATTAATATTAGTGAAATGGTTTCAACAATAATGTTGATTTAAAGTACAGACATTTAACAGTATTATATATTAATTAATATTAGTGAAATGGTTTAAACAATAATGTTGATTTAAAGTACGGACATTTAACATTATATATTAATTAATATTAGTGAAATGGTTTCAACAATAATGTTGATTTAAAGTACAGACATTTAACAGTATTATATATTAATTAATATTAGTGAAATGGTTTCAACAATAATGTTGATTTAAAGTACAAACATTTAACAGTATTATATATTAATTAATATTAGTGAAATGGTTTCAACAATAATGTTGATTTAAAGTAGTACAGACATTTAACATTATATATTAATTAATATTAGTGAAATGGTTTCAACAATAATGTTGATTTAAAGTACAGACATTTAACAGTATTATATATTAATTAATATTAGTGAAATGGTTTCAACAATAATGTTGATTTAAAGTACAGACATTTAACAGTATTATATATTAATTAATATTAGTGAAATGGTTTCAACAATAATGTTGATTTAAAGTAGTACAGACATTTAACATTATTATATATTAATTAATATTAGTGAAATGGTTTCATCAATAATGTTGATTTAAAGTACAGACATTTAACAGTATTATATATTAATTAGTATTACTGAAATGTTTCAACAATAATGTTGATTTAAAGTAGTACAGACATTTAACAGTATTATATATTAATTAATATTAGTGAAATGGTTTCAACAATAATGTTGATTTAAAGTACAGACATTTAACATTATTATATATTAATTAATATTAGTGAAATGGTTTCAACAATAATGTTGATTTAAAGTACAGACATTTAACAGTATTATATATTAATTAATATTACTGAAATGGTTTCAACAATAATGTTGATTTAAAGTAGTACAGACATTTAACAGTATTATATATTAATTAATATTAGTGAAATGGTTTCAACAATAATGTTGATTTAAAGTAGTACAGACATTTAACAGTATTATATATTAATTAATATTAGTGAAATGGTTTCAACAATAATGTTGATTTAAAGTACAGACATTTAACAGTATTATATATTAATTAATATTAGTGAAATGGTTTCAACAATAATGTTGATTTAAAGTACAGACATTTAACAGTATTATATATTAATTAATATTAGTGAAATGGTTTCAACAATAATGTTGATTTAAAGTAGTACAGACATTTAACATTATTATATATTAATTAATATTAGTGAAATGGTTTCATCAATAATGTTGATTTAAAGTACAGACATTTAACAGTATTATATATTAATTAGTATTACTGAAATGTTTCAACAATAATGTTGATTTAAAGTAGTACAGACATTTAACAGTATTATATATTAATTAATATTAGTGAAATGGTTTCAACAATAATGTTGATTTAAAGTACAGACATTTAACATTATTATATATTAATTAATATTAGTGAAATGGTTTCAACAATAATGTTGATTTAAAGTACAGACATTTAACAGTATTATATATTAATTAATATTACTGAAATGGTTTCAACAATAATGTTGATTTAAAGTAGTACAGACATTTAACAGTATTATATATTAATTAATATTAGTGAAATGGTTTCAACAATAATGTTGATTTAAAGTACAGACATATAAAAGTATTATATATTAATTAATATTAGTGAAATGGTTTCAACAATAATGTTGATTTAAAGTAGTACAGACATTTAACAGTATTATATATTAATTAATATTAGTGAAATGGTTTCAACAATAATGTTGATTTAAAGTACAGACATTTAACAGTATTATATATTAATTAGTATTACTGAAATGGTTTCAACAATAATGTTGATTTAAAGTACAGACATTTAACAGTATTATATATTAATTAATATTAGTGAAATGGTTTCAACAATAATGTTGATTTAAAGTACAGACATTTAACAGTATTATATATTAATTAATATTAGTGAAATGGTTTCAACAATAATGTTGATTTAAAGTACAGACATTTAACAGTATTATATATTAATTAATATTAGTGAAATGGTTTCAACAATAATGTTGATTTAAAGTAGTACAGACATTTAACATTATTATATATTAATTAATATTAGTGAAATGGTTTCAACAATAATGTTGATTTAAAGTACAGACATTTAACAGTATTATATATTAATTAATATTAGTGAAATGGTTTCAACAATAATGTTGATTTAAAGTAGTACAGACATTTAACAGTATTATATATTAATTAATATTAGTGAAATGGTTTCAACAATAATGTTGATTTAAAGTACAGACATTTAACAGTATTATATATTAATTAATATTAGTGAAATGGTTTCAACAATAATGTTGATTTAAAGTACAGACATTTAACATTATTATATATTAATTAATATTAGTGGAATGGTTTCAACAATAATGTTGATTTAAAGTAGTACAGACATTTAACAGTATTATATATTAATTAATATTAGTGAAATGTTTCAACAATAATGTTGATTTAAAGTACAGACATTTAACAGTATTATATATTAATTAATATTAGTGAAATGGTTTCAACAATAATGTTGATTTAAAGTACATACATTTAACAGTATTATATATTGATTAATATTAGTGAAATGGTTTCAACAATAATGTTGATTTAAAGTAGTACAGACATTTAACATTATATATTAATTAATATTAGTGAAATGGTTTCAACAATAATGTTGATTTAAAGTAGTACAGACATTTAACAGTATTATATATTAATTAATATTAGTGAAATGGTTTCAACAATAATGTTGATTTAAAGTAGTACAGACATTTAACAGTATTATATATTAATTAATATTAGTGAAATGGTTTCAACAATAATGTTGATTTAAAGTACAGACATTTAACAGTATTATATATTAATTAATATTAGTGAAATGGTTTCAACAACAATGTTGATTTAAAGTAGTACAGACATTTAACATTATATATTAATTAATATTACTGAAATGGTTTCAACAATAATGTTGATTTAAAGTAGTACAGACATTTAACATTATATATTAATTAATATTAGTGAAATGGTTTCAAAAATAATGTTGATTTAAAGTACAGACATTTAACAGTATTATATATTAATTAATATTAGTGAAATGGTTTCAACAATAATGTTGATTTAAAGTACATACATTTAACAGTATTATATATTAATTAATATTAGTGAAATGGTTTCAACAATAATGTTGATTTAAAGTACAGACATTTAACAGTATTATATATTAATTAATATTAGTGAAATGGTTTCAACAATAATGTTGATTTAAAGTAGTACAGACATTTAACAGTATTATATATTAATTAATATTAGTGAAATGGTTTCAACAATAATGTTGATTTAAAGTAGTACAGACATTTAACAGTATTATATATTAATTAATATTAGTGAAATGGTTTCAACAATAATGTTGATTTAAAGTAGTACAGACATTTAACAGTATTATATGTTAATTAATATTAGTGAAACGGTTTCAACAATAATGTTGATTTAAAGTACAGACATTTAACAGTATTATATATTAATTAATATTAGTGAAATGGTTTCAACAATAATGTTGATTTAAAGTAGTACAGACATTTAACAGTATTATAAATTAATTAATATTAGTGAAATGGTTTCAACAATAATGTTGATTTAAAGTAGTACAGACATTTAACAGTATTATATATTAATTAATATTAGTGAAATGGTTTCAACAATAATGTTGATTTAAAGTAGTACAGACATTTAACAGTATTATATATTAATTAATATTAGTGAAATGGTTTCAACAATAATGTTGATTTAAAGTACAGACATTTAACATTATTATATATTAATTAATATTAGTGAAATGGTTTCAACAATAATGTTGATTTAAAGTAAAACAGACATTTAACAGTATTATATATTAATTAATATTAGTGAAATGGTTTCAACAATAATGTTGATTTAAAGTAGTACAGACATTTAACAGTATTATATATTAATTAATATTAGTGAAATGGTTTCAACAATAATGTTGATTTAAAGTAGTACAGACATTTAACAGTATTATATATTAATTAGTATTACTGAAATGGTTTCAACAATAATGTTGATTTAAAGTACAGACATTTGACATTATTATATATTAATTAATATTAGTAAAATGGTTTCAACAATAATGTTGATTTAAAGTAGTACAGACATTTAACAGTATTATATATTAATTAATATTAGTGAAATGGTTTCAACAATAATGTTGATTTAAAGTAGTACAGACATTTAACATTATATATTAATTAGTATTACTGAAATGGTTTCAACAATAATGTTGATTTAAAGTACAGAAATTTAACAGTATTATGTATTAATTAATATTAGTGAAATGGTTTCAACAATAATGTTGATTTAAAGTAGTATAGACATTTAACAGTATTAGTTATTAATTAATATTAGTGAAATGGTTTCAACAATAATGTTGATTTAAAGTAGTACAGATATTTAACATTATTATATATTAATTAATATTAGTGAAATGGTTTCAACAATAATGTTGATTTAAAGTACAGAAATTTAACAGTATTATGTATTAATTAATATTAGTGAAATGGTTTCAACAATAATGTTGATTTAAAGTAGTACAGACATTTGACATTATTATATATGAATTAATATTAGTGAAATGGTTTCAACAATAATGTTGATTTAAAGTAGTACAGACATTTAACAGTATTAGTTATTAATTAATATTAGTTAAATGGTTTCAACAATAATGTTGATTTAAAGTAGTATAGACATTTAACAGTATTAGTTATTAATTAATATTAGTGAAATGGTTTCAACAATAATGTTGATTTAAAGTAGTACAGACATTTAACAGTATTATATATTAATTAATATTAGTGAAATGGTTTCAACAATAATGTTGATTTAAAGTAGACATTTAACAGTATTATATATTAATTAATATTACTGAAATGGTTTCAACAATAATGTTGATTTAAAGTAGTACAGACATTTAACAGTATTATATATTAATTAATATTAGTGAAATGTTTTCAACAATAATGTTGATTTAAAGTAGTACAGACATTTAACATTTTATATTAATTAATATTAGTGAAATGGTTTCAACAATAATGTTGATTTAAAGTAGTACAGACATTTAACAGTATTATATATTAATTAATATTAGTGAAATGGTTTCAACAATAATGTTGATTTAAAGTAGTACAGACATTTAACAGTATTATATATTAATTAATATTAGTGAAATGGTTTCAACAATAATGTTGATTTAAAGTACAGACATTTAACAGTATTATATATTAATTAATATTAGTGAAATGGTTTCAACAATAATGTTGATTTAAAGTACAGACATTTAACAGGTATTATATATTAATTAATATTAGTGAAATGGTTTCAACAATAATGTTGATTTAAAGTAGTACAGACATTTAACAGTATTATATATTAATTAATATTAGTGAAATGGTTTCAACAATAATGTTGATTTGAAGTAGTACAGACATTTAACAGTATTATATATTAATTAATATTAGTGAAATGGTTTCAACAATAATGTTGATTTAAAGTAGTACAGACATTTAACAGTATTATATATTAATTAGTATTACTGAAATGGTTTCAACAATAATGTTGATTTAAAGTACAGACATTTGACATTATTATATATTAATTAATATTAGTAAAATGGTTTCAACAATAATGTTGATTTAAAGTAGTACAGACATTTAACAGTATTATATATTAATTAATATTAGTGAAATGGTTTCAACAATAATGTTGATTTAAAGTAGTACAGACATTTAACAGTATTATATATTAATTAATATTAGTGAAATGGTTTCAACAATAATGTTGATTTAAAGTAGTACAGACATTTAACATTATATATTAATTAGTATTACTGAAATGGTTTCAACAATAATGTTGATTTAAAGTACAGAAATTTAACAGTATTATGTATTAATTAATATTAGTGAAATGGTTTCAACAATAATGTTGATTTAAAGTAGTATAGACATTTAACAGTATTAGTTATTAATTAATATTAGTGAAATGGTTTCAACAATAATGTTGATTTAAAGTAGTACAGACATTTAACAGTATTATATATTAATTAATATTAGTGAAATGTTTCAACAATAATGTTGATTTAAAGTAGTACAGACATTTAACAGTATTATATATTAATTAATATTAGTGAAATGGTTTCAACAATAATGTTGATTTAAAGTACAGACATTTAACAGTATTATATATTAATTAATATTAGTGAAATGGTTTCAACAATAATGTTGATTTAAAGTAGTACAGAAATTTAACAGTATTATGTATTAATTAATATTAGTGAAATGGTTTCAACAATAATGTTGATTTAAAGTAGTATAGACATTTAACAGTATTAGTTATTAATTAATATTAGTGAAATGGTTTCAACAATAATGTTGATTTAAAGTACAGACATTTAACAGTATTATATATTAATTAATATTAGTGAAATGGTTTCAACAATAATGTTGATTTAAAGTACAGACATTTAACATTATTATATAATAATTAATATTAGTGAAATGGTTTCAACAATAATGTTGATTTAAAGTAGTACAGACATTTAACAGTATTATATATTAATTAATATTAGTGAAATGGTTTCAACAATAATGTTGATTTAAAGTACAGACATTTAACATTATTATATATTAATTAATATTAGTGAAATGGTTTCAACAATAATGTTGATTTAAAGTACAGACATTTAACATTATTATATAATAATTAATATTAGTGAAATGGTTTCAACAATAATGTTGATTTAAAGTAGTACAGACATTTAACAGTATTATATATTAATTAATATTAGTGAAATGGTTTCAACAATAATGTTGATTTAAAGTAGTACAGACATTTAACAGTATTATATATTAATTAATATTAGTGAAATGGTTTCAACAATAATGTTGATTTAAAGTACAGACATTTAACACTATTATATATTAATTAATATTAGTGAAATGGTTTCAACAATAATGTTGATTTAAAGTAGTACAGATATTTAACATTATTATATATTAATTAATATTAGTGAAATGGTTTCAACAATAATGTTGATTTAAAGTAGTACAGACATTTAACATTATATATTAATTAGTATTACTGAAATGGTTTCAACAATAATGTTGATTTAAAGTACAGAAATTTAACAGTATTATGTATTAATTAATATTAGTGAAATGGTTTCAACAATAATGTTGATTTAAAGTAGTACAGACATTTAACAGTATTATATATTAATTAATATTAGTGAAATGGTTTCAACAATAATGTTGATTTAAAGTACAGACATTTAACAGTATTATATATTAATTCATATTAGTGAAATGGTTTCAACAATAATGTTGATTTAAAGTAGTACAGACATTTAACAGTATTATATATTAATTAATATTAGTGAAATGGTTTCAACAATAATGTTGATTTAAAGTACAGACATTTAACATTATTATATAATAATTAATATTAGTGAAATGGTTTCAACAATAATGTTGATTTAAAGTAGTACAGACATTTAACAGTATTATATATTAATTAATATTAGTGAAATGGTTTCAACAATAATGTTGATTTAAAGTACAGACATTTAACAGTATTATATATTAATTAATATTAGTGAAATGGTTTCAACAATAATGTTGATTTAAAGTACAGACATTTAACATTATATATTAATTAGTATTACTGAAATGTTTTCAACAATAATGTTGATTTAAAGTACAGACATTTAACAGTATTATATATTAATTAATATTAGTGAAATGGTTTCAACAATAATGTTGATTTAAAGTACAGACATTTAACAGTATTATATATTAATTAATATTAGTGAAATGGTTTCAACAATAATGTTGATTTAAAGTACAGATATTTAACATTATTATATATTAATTAATATTAGTGAAATGGTTTCAACAATAATGTTGATTTAAAGTACAGACATTTAACAGTATTATATATTAATTAATATTAGTGAAATGATTTCAACAATAATGTTGATTTAAAGTAGTACAGACATTTAACAGTATTATATATTAATTAATATTAGTGAAATGGTTTCAACAATAATGTTGATTTAAAGTAGTACAGACATTTAACAGTATTATATATTAATTCATATTTTTTGCACGTTACCACGAAGACTCCGCTTGAAATGTTGCGAAGCCTGCTGGTGTTTGACATAAGTCCCCTGGGACACATAAAGAGGAATATCATCCAGTGATACCACCATTTTCAGGAGATTTGGATTTATCGATCGCTGGCAATGACGTGAGAGGAAATGATGTAAGTAAGAGGAAATGACGTAAGTAAGAGGAACTGACGTAAGCGGAAATGACCCCGGAAGTAAATGGGGGTTAGGAAGGTTTTTGTGATGGGAAGAAAATTGGCGTGACAGAGCCTTGAATAGGTCAATAATTCATAATGAAATTGATTTTGATTCTTTTTTCTTTTTTTTTTTAAGAAAGAAACAGCCTGCATGGCAGCTTTGTGTTATTAGAGTAAACATTGCAACATGTTCTTGTTATATTTCACCTGTTTGCTCTCTGAGAGAGAAAAACCGCTGCAGTGCGGACCCCCGACTTAGCCACCTCACATCATTATGATATATTACGTCTCCGTATTCTGCCTGAATGTCAAGCAAGAACTGCTTAAACTGGCGGTGGTTTAGTGCTTTAGAGCGAATAGAATTGATTACCTTTACCACTGGTTTCATAACATGATCAAATTTGAGATGTTTGGCCCTAACCAATCTGGCGCCCTAGGCAAGATTTTAGGTGGCGCCCCCCCCACCCCCACATCGGCAGTGAAGTGTATATACTCACAAGAAACCGAATAGCTTTGCCTTTGACCTTTTTTTTTTACTTAAAGAAAGCAAATTAACATATTATATGAGAATGTTATGTTATGATTATCTTTAACCGAATCACAGCAGTGCTCAAATTAAAAAACAGCATTCCCTCTCATGTGATATTGCTTAATTAACATTAATGATGTGCACTTTAACAACTAGGCTTACAACTATACCTAATATATAAAGGGGTGGAAAAGTGACTATTACCTGCAGGGCAAACATTAGCTAACCAGAAGGCAATAACAATGTCAACAGAAAACACCTGCTTATAAGATCTAATACAAATGTCCCTGAGGAATGTAAGGTGGGAGTACTGTAATTACCTAACGTTACATTATTATTTTCCATAACAATTTAGCCCCCTCCACAATATTAACCCGACGTTAAAACAGAACTAGCTATTTATTGATTAGCAATTGCAGAATCATGTAACATTAGCTTAATGCCAAAAAGCCAGGTTACTATCACATTCTGTAACAGACAAATAATTTCATGTAGGCTAACGTTACCTACCTGCTACCTCTGTCTTTTTCTCGTTTCTCCTCCTCTTCTTTTCTCTTTTTTCTTCCCTGGGCACCTTGTTAGGATCCGCTGCTCGGATCACAGTTTGTTTACTTTTCAGTGTCACGTGTGTTTTCAGCACCTTGTTTTTGTTTCTGTTGCCATGACGGCAGATTGTGCTCACCTGCCTCTGGTTAGCATTCGGGACGCACACCTGTTGCCCGAGCGCTAATCAGAGGGCTATTTAGTCTTTGCCCGGGCCTCACTCGGCCTGGCTTGCTAGTTTGCTTTTATGCAACAGCTAACGATTTCTTCGATTCCTGCTAGCTTTCATGCTATATTATTTTGCTTGCTAGCTCCCATGCTAGTCCCTTTGTTTTTGTCTTTTGTGCTATGTACACGTCTTTGTTTTTTTTCCCTGCTATGATTTATTTGCTTAAATAAATAATTTTCCTACCTGCACGGTGTGTCCGAAGCCGTCTGCATCTCTGGGAGAACACCTCGCACCACGATGCGACCCCGTCGTTACACACCTGACAGTTTTGGCCGTTTTGACATCTTGTGTTGATTTTTTGACGCGGTGATGTCCATAAACAGTCATGATACGGGAAGGGAGGGGGCGCACCGTGCGGGGGGAAGGGGGTGTAATGTTGTAACAAATAATATTTCTATTAAATAGGCTTTACTTTGCATTTTAATTAACGTGGGATTATTTTTTGTATTTAGAAATAATAGTACCTACTTTTTTTATTTTTTTCTCCAACATTTGTGGCACTGGCGTGGCGCCCCCTGATGGACGGCGCAGAGAGCCTGCTGGTGAATTATACAGTGAAGTTTAATGGCGTTACTTCCTTCTTCGCTGACTTTATTGCAGATCAGTGTGGACAATCCACTTCGCTCACCAGCCATGGCAGGCGCACCATCGGTAATGATCCCCGAAACTTTACTCCATGGTAGTTTCATATCATCAACAGCTTCACAAACAGAAACGAATGAATCCGATCCTCTGGTTTGGCCTTTCATGCTTTGGAGGTCCAGCAGCTCCTCTGTTACGTTCATGTTGTTGTCAACTCCTCTTAAAAAAATCAGTAGCTGTGCAGTGTCAGATGCATCTGTGCTTTCCTCGCAGGCTAATGAGAAATAATCAAAAGCCTCTCCCCTGCCCCCCAGTTGTCTCTGAATATCAATCAATCAATGTTTATTTATATAGCCCTGAATCACAAAAGTCTCAAAGGGTTGCACAAGCCACAACGACATCCTCGGCACAGAGCCCACACAAGGGACGTCGATGTGAACGACTATGAGAAACCTTGGGGAGGATCGCATATGTGGGTAACCCCCCCTCTAAGTACAGTCCATAGTGGATCCAACATAACAGTGAGAGTCCAGTCCCTAGTGGGGCCAGCAGAAGACCATCCCGAGCGGAGACAGGTCAGTAGCGCAGAGACGTCCCCAACCGATGCACAGGCGAGCGGTCCACCCCAGGTCTCAGCTCTGGACAGCCAGTACCTCATCCATGGTCACCGGAACCGGAATAACCCAGCGAGAGGGCAGAGGAGAAAAGAAAACGGCAGAACAACTGGTCTAAAAGGGAGTCTATTTAAAGGCTAGAGTATACAAATGAGTTTTAAGACGGGACTTAAATGCTTCTACTGAATATCCGACGATATGTCCTCAACTCTCCGTGCCACGGTGTTACGAGCCAGGAAAACATTCACAAATTCTTGCTTCTTCTCAGGGCAAATGTTCTCCACCATTTTCATAACACAGTCTTTGATACATGTACCTTCAGTAAAAGGTTTGCCATGTTTAGCTATTAATCAATCAATCAATCAATGTTTATTTATATAGCCCTAAATCACAAGTGTCTCAAAGGGCTGTACAAGCCACAACGACATCCTCGGTACAGAGCCCACATACGGGCAAGGAAAAACTCACCCCAGTGGGACGTCGGTGAATGACTATGAGAAACCTTGGAGAGGACCGCATATGTGGGTAACCCCCCCCCTCTAGGGGAGACCGAAAGCAATGGATGTCGAGTGGGTCTGACATAACATTGTGAAAGTCCAGTCCACAGTGGATCCAACACATCAGCGGGAGTCCAGTCCACAGCGGGGCCAACAGGAAACCATCCCGAGCGGAGACGGGTCAGCAGCGCAGAGATGTCCCCAACCGATGCAACAGGCTAGTGGTCCACCCGGGGTCCCGACTCTGGACAGCCAGCACTTCATCCATGGCCATCCTTGATAAACTCCCCCTCGCAAGGGACAGGGGAGAAGAGGAGAGAAGAAAAGAAACGGCAGATCAACTGGTCTAAAAAAGGGGGGTCTATATAAAGGCTAGATTATACAAATGAGTTTTAAGATGGGACTTAAATGCTTCTACTGAGGTAGCATCTCTAACTGTTAACATGGCCACTTCGTAGCTTACTTTGGTGACATTTTCTTTTGACTCACAGGCCCGCGTGAAGAATCGCTGTTGCCATGCCAGCGCAGCTTGGAGCTGCTTCACTTTTTCAGCACGGTCACTCCCTGTTAGCTTGTCGTAGTTGCATGTTTAGTCTGGTAGAGTCTCTTTACGTTGAAATCCTTAAACAAGGCAACCGTCTCTTTACAAATTACACAAACACAATTGCCTCGATTTTCGGTGAAGAAGTATTGTAATTCCCATCTCTCTTGAAAGCGGCGGCCCTCACTGTCAACTTTCCTCGTTTTCTTTGCAGTGGCCATGGCAGAAATGAGCGGAGAGGGGTTCGCGGCATGGATGCAGAGGCTGATAGTATTAAAGTGGTGCTGCCGCCATTTGGTGAAAGGAGGATTTACAGTTTCAAGTTTTATGATTTATTTATTCTGTTTGACAGTGCAGGCGGGCCATAAATAATACATTATAAGACCGAAGCTGCGGGCTGTATGAAATCTGACCGCAGGCCGTGATTGGCCCACGGGCCGGACTTTGGACATGCCTGGCTTACAGTGTTAGAAAAGATATTCCAAAGATATTACAGGAGAGAGGTGGACCGGCTGGCGTCCTGGTGCAGCCTCAACAACCTGGAGCTGAACGCCCAGAAAACAGTGGAGATGATCTTGGACTTCAGGAAAGTCAAAGCCCCACCATCCCCCCTCACCCTGATTGACTCTCCCACACCCGTCTCCATTGTGGTCTCCATCCGTTTCTTGGGCACCACCATCCCCCAGGACCTCAAGTGGGAGCCGACCATCAGCTCCCTCGTCAAGAAGGCCCAGCAGAGGATGTACTTCCTGCGGCGGCTGAAGAAACTGAAGGTGCCGACCGAGATGCTGGTGCAGTTCTACTCAGCCACCATCGAGTCCATCCTCACCTCTTCCATCACCGTGTGGATCGTACATGCTGCTGAGAAGGTGATTGGGGACGGCGTGGCGAAGTTGGTAGAGTGGCCGTGCCGGCAATCGGAGGTTTGCTGGTTACTGGGGTTCAATCCCCACCTTCTACCATCCTAGTCACGTCCGTTGTGTCCTTGGGCAAGACACTTCACCCTTGCTCCTGATGGGTGCTGGTTAGCGCCTTGCATGGCAGCTCCCGCCATCAGTGTGTGAATGTGTGTGTGAATGGGTGAATGTGGAAATACTGTGTCGTAGAATTTCTGACCTTTTGACCTATATTTCTTGTCTTTTAAGAATGTCCGCTCATTTTCAATTCTCTTGTATTTTGTGCCATTGAATGGACCAGTTGTGGGACAAAAGTGAATATTAAGTCGTGCCAACCTGTCTACAGAATGTGTTGACTGTCTAAAGGATTCGAGTTGTTTTGGGAACAGATAGGGAAAACAACAAGACATTGACGCATTTAGATAACAAACAATGATGCACAAGAGACATATAAAAAATGGCAGAAGACCGGAACTCGAGAGTGATTTTGGCTTGTGTGTGTCTTGTTTGCTCCGGAGTAACATGTGGTCTGTTTGCACGGCCAACTTAATTCAACCTGCACTTCTGATAATGGGTAAATAAATTTGTTGTACTAAACTACTTTTGTTGCCTGTTTAAGCTTCGGACAATCCACTACACTGTCAAAGCGCTTTGAGTACCTTGAAGGTAAAAAAGTGCTACACAAGTATAACCCATTTATCATTTATTTGTCATTTAAACTCCCACCCCTCCAGGACCTGTTCTCCTCCAGGACCATGAGGTGTGTGGGTGGGATCACAGCTGACTCTTCTCACCCTGGACACAAACTATTCTCCCCTTCCCCTCAGGCAGGAGACTACGGTCCATCCAGACCCACACCTCCCGCCACCTAAACAGTTTTTTCCCCTCGGCCATCAGGCACATGAACAATAACGAGATCTGATAGCTCAGTTACAGCTCATGTAAATTCTATTCTGTCTTTTATGTGTTTTATGTTGCATGATTGCACCAAGTAAAATTCCTAGTTTGTGAACCCGATCTCAAACAATGGCAATAAAAACTATTGTGATTCTCTCCCTCTACATTTTGACTGGTAGACAAGTGCGGCAAGAAATGTGCAGTGTGGTGTTGGATGGGGTGAATCTGACCTTCTTCCACTCAAGACCAAGGGGGAAATATACTGTAGCTTCATGACCTGGAAAACCTTCAAATAAGTCAAATACTAAGACGCCTCATTCCTGAAGACCTTGGTCCAGTACAAAGCTGCATCATATTTCAGATCCCAGCAGTGGTGGTTATGGACAAATAAGGATTTTAGCAGAAGAAAAAGTACATTGTACACTTGTCCCGGAGAAGGCTGGAGTGGCACCCTTGAACGTTGTCACCGTCTCACGCCCGGAGCTAGCAGCAGCTGCTGGAATAAGTCGCTTCCTCAGATCAGAGCTCGAGTTGAAGAATCTTTCTGGACAGATTTGCAGGTTGTGCTTGGCTACATAAAGAATGAAGCTCAGCGTTGTCATGTTTTTGATGCAAACCGTGACTAGAAAATAAGAAACACAACAGACACCGGGCCTCTGGAGGTCTCAAAGTGGCAGAACGGATGGATTCAAACTGGTTCACTGGACTTTTTTTATGAAAACAAGATATTGCTACAACTTTGCATGTCCCCGAACGTCTCATTGGTGACCAAGAAGCTAAGCAGAGAAGCCCAGACTTCCCTCTCCCCAGCCACTTGGTCCAGCTCCTCCCGGGGGATCCCGAGGCGTTCCCAGGCCAGCTGGGAGACATAGTCTTCCCAATGTGTCCTGGGTCTTCCCCGTGGCCTCCTACCGGTCGGACGTGCCACCGAAACGCCTCCCTAGGGAGGCGTCCGGGTGACATCCTGAGCAGATGCCCGAACCACCTCATCTGGCTCCTCTCCATGTGGAGGAGCAGCGGCTTTACTTTGAGCTCCCCCCCGGATGACAGAGCTTCTCACCCTATCTCTAAGGGAGAGACCCGCCACCCGGCGGAGGAAACTCATTTGGGCCGCTTGTACCCGTAATCTTGTCCTTTCGGTCATAACCCAAAGCTCATGACCATAGGTGAGGATGGGAACGTAGATCTACCTGTAAATTGAGAGCTTTGCCTTCCGGCTCAGCTCCTTCTTCACCACAACGGATCGATACAGCGTCCGCATTACTGAAGACGCCGCACCGATCCGCCTGTCGATCTCACCATCCACTCTTCCCTCACTCGTGAACAAGACTCCGAGGTACTTGAACTCCTCCACTTGGGGCAAAGTCTCCTCCCCAACTCGGAGATGGCACTCCACCCTTTTCCAGGCGAGAACCATAGATTTTCTTTTTTTTAACAAAAAAGTGCAGACAAATTTAATATAAATATGCAGGAATATGAGTTCAAAGTACTAGTAGAGTGGAAAAATAAGTTGACATCATACGCTTGATTGTATCCAATCATATTTACAATCCGCAAAGCATTAAAAAACGTTGTTTAAACATCACAAATTCAGTCAGCCATTTTGAATATTCCGCTCCAAATACCTTCGACTATTTCCGCAGACTGACGTCACTGGAGTAACGCTTCTGCACTCTGACCATATTATTAGATTAGTCATACTGGAAATATGCAAACTTTAGACAGAGATCTGCTGTCTATCATTCACAATCTCTAAATAAGACATTGAATACGTTTTTGTTTTTTTTAATGTATTCTAAGTCGTACATAAATACATACATAAAAAGTCTGTTAATGTAGTCACTGGGGGCTCTCTATTTTGCCCACAAAATCCTCTAAACCATCTTAGAGCACCACAGTCGGTCGACCGTTTTAAGAAGGGACTAAAACCCCACCTTTTTTCTCATTCCTCTGCCTTCTTGTTTTTAAATACACTGCTTGCTTATCTGTTTATCCAGTGTTTTCATGTTTTTATTTCTATTTAAATTTTCTATTATATAATCCAGCTTTCTATTTTTAACATTTAATTTTTTTAATACTTTGTAGCACTTTGAGAATCAAACAAATGTAGTGCATTACAAATGTAATTAATTATTAATACTATTATTATAAATAACCATCCAAACCCACCAACAATACTCTTTATACACATCGTGACTTGAATATCAACCAAATATTAGCAATGTTATTTTAAGCGCTAACGCAGACAACCTATTTTTAGCGGCACAATTAAACAAACATCTAAGTAGCCCTCTGCTACATTTACTGTGAGCCGGCAGATATGTCCTCGCGTCTATAAATCATGCCTCTAATCTGGATATTAGGATTCAGCCATTAATCTAGAAATTGTTCATCTGTGACATTCAATTCGTCATCGCAGTGAGAGCAGACATCTTACAGTAAGCGATTGTTTTATGTTCGTAGTTTATATTTCTCGTGCAGTACTTAGCAATACTGCTACATGATGCTTAGTGTTTTACTCAAGTTGGATCTGTTTAGCAGAGCTTCTAAAACTTGCAGCCCCCATTCAGGATCAACATCATAAGGTTCTGGATCAGCATTTTTACCAAAGTAATCGTTGTTGGCTCGCACAAAGTCTGCATGATTTGCATTGCTGTTGATGGGGAAGGGATCTGCGGTTCCAACCTCTACGTCACATGACTGGCTTCCTCATTTTCTTACAAAATGACTCGAGAATCTCTGAGATTTATACTATTTTGATCATACCTATTAATTTGCAAACTTTATAAGTCTTTCCGTGTCATACATCAGATATATAAGATAATAGCTTCAATAGAGAGGCAACCTGTTTTTCCAATGACCTGTCATTATTCATTATTCAGCCACTGATGCGTTTACGGCCACACAAAAAGTCGGACATCTCCATCACCACACACGAAGTGCAAATGCCAGGTGGTTACACTGTGACTTCAATCAGATGTGTGCTTATTCTACTGTCATTTACTAAGAACGTGGATATTAATCATGAAATGCTGTTACTATAGAAATGCACCAAAAAAAAAAGAATATATTTTACAGACAGAAAGGTACAGAAATATAAACTTTATCCTAACATCTCATTGTGCAACATGTGAATGTTTTAAGCGGGAACTAAATGGGATCTCCAAAAGTGGTGCAAATGCTTTCCAAAGCAGGACCCCCGCCCAGACATACAATACTGGTACAGAGCTCATGGAAAACAAGATTGCGTTGTCATTCTCATTGTAAGCAAGAAAAATCACTTTTATTAGAAAATAATAATGTCACTGTTGCCATTTGATCACAATAATAAGACATTTGACTTGTTATGATGTCAGGTCTAGGAGAGGTGTGTTGCTGGTATGGCCACAACGTGTACTTTTGATGTTGTTCACATATGCTCCACTGAATGCTCAGGGAGATTTTGCGTTTGCTCAGACACAAAAAAATAGAGACGACATTGGTGGAGTGGAGACCCTTTATTTTAATCAACGCCTATTATGCAATCCAATCCGTTCCACCAACGCCCACATTACAGAAAATCTGAAAAGGTTTCTTTCCACCAGAACCTTCTCTGTTTTCAGGTCAACTCTGTGGTGCTCCGCAAGTACATTTACACTGCTAACATCTGCCCAATCGTTCCCTGTTTGGAAGTTGTGAAGTGAAGTGAATTATATTTATATAGCGCTTTTCTCTCGTGACTCAAAGCGCTTTTACGTAGTGAAACCCAATATCTAAGTTACATTTAAACCAGTGTGGGTGGGCACCGGGAGAAGGTGGGTAAAGTGTCTTGCCCAAGGACACAATGGCAGTGACTAGGATGGCGGAAGCGGGGATCGAACCTGGAACCCTCAAGTTGCTGGCACGGCCACTCTACCAACTGAGCTATACCGCCCCAATTGCCTGCTAGCTTTACCATGCAACAACACTGTCCTTATTTGTTTGGGCCATCTAATGCTTACCAAAGATGACTAAGGCTTTCTTCCAGTTCCCGTTTCATCCATTTTGATGTATTCAGTGTTTGTTGTGTCCATCTGATACAGTGCCACAAAGTTGTGAGTAAAAATACGTTTTTTTCTAGCATCCTGTGAATCATTCTTAAAACCTAGTGATGCCCCCAGGTGAAGGCTTTAATGACGAATGCCCTTGAAAACGACAGCTTTCTTGTGTTGTATATTGCTGGTCTAGTCATCCCCGTTTGGACCTGAGGACGACCTGGTGTTGTGCATCGATCAAAGACGACGCCGGTGAGGAATCGTTGAACAAAGCTTTATTTGGGCATGCGAGCCTCGGACTGGAACTGCAGCTTCCAGGAGAAGAAGTATGGGCCTGATATTTCTCTCTCTCTTTCTACCAAGACAACTTCTCCTTAAGTATCCCTTACATAAAAACACATCTTCTGTGTTGTGCTAGTCTTGGGACCGGCAAGTCTGGACAAAGCCCAGTTGTTTGTACAACTGCTGAAAACTAATAAACCCCTCATCACTAATTCTATAAATGGCCGCTCCTATCAGATAATGCTCATGTGCTTTTCGATGGAAAAACCTCCTCCAGAGTTTTGGGCCCTGGGTTATATTTAAAGGCCTACTGAAACCCACTACTAGCGACCACGCAGTCTGATAGTTTATATATCAATGATGAAATCTTAACATTATAACACATGCCAATACGGCCGGGTTAACTTATAAAGTGACATTTTAAATTTGCCGCTAAACTTCCGGTTCGAAACGCCTCTGAGGATGACGTATGTGCGTGACGTAGACCGGGGAACACGGGTATGCCTTCCACATTGAAGCCAATACGAAAAAGCTCTGTTTTCATTTCATAACTCCACAGTATTCTGGACATCTGTGTTCGTGAATCTGTTGCAATTATGTTCATTGCATTATGGAGAAGGAAGCTGAGCAAGCAAAGAAGAAAGTTGTCGGTGCGAAATGGACGTATTTTTCGAACGTAGTCAGCAACAACAGTACACAGCCGGCGCTTCTTTGTTTACATTCCCGAAAGATGCAGTCAAGATGGAAGAACTCGGATAACAGAGACTCTAACCAGGAGGACTTTTGACTTCGTTACACAGACGCCTGTAGAGAACTGGGACAACACAGACTCTTACCAGGATTACTTTGATTTGGATGACAAAGACGCAGACGTGCTACTGTGAGTATGCAGCTTTGGCTTCTAAACATTTGATCGCTTGACCGTATGTGCGCAACTTTTTTTTGCGTATGTATGTAACTTTTTAAAAATATATAAGCTTTATGAACCTTGGGTTAGGTGAACGGTCTTTTGGGCTGAGTGATTGTGTGTGTTGATCAGGTGTTTGAATTGTATTGGCGTGTTCTATGGAGCTAGGAGCTAGCAGAGGAGCTAGGAGCTAGCATTAGAAACACGCAGGTGTTTTTATGCAGGATTAATTTGTGGCATATTAAATATAAGCCTGGTTGTGTTGTGGCTAATAGAGTATATATATGTCTTGTGTTTATTTACTGTTGTAGTCATTCCCAGCTGAATATCAGGTCACCCCCGGCTCTCACAGCATCTTCCCTATCTGAATAGCTTCAACTCCCCACTAGTCCTTCACTTGCACTTTACTCATCCACAAATCTTTCATCCTCGCTCAAATTAATGGGGAAATTGTCGCTTTCTCGGTCCGAATCTCTCTCACTTCATGCGGCCATCATTGTAAACAATAGGGAACTTTGCGTATATGTTCAACTGACTACGTCACGCTACTTCCGGTAGGGGCAAGCCTTTTTTTTATCAGATACCAAAAGTTGCAATCTTTATCGTCGTTGTTCTATACTAAATCCTTTCAGCAAAAATATGGCAATATCGCGAAATGATCAAGTATGACACATAGAATAGATCTGCTATCCCCGTTTAAATAAAAAAAAATCATTTCAGTAGGCCTTTAAATCAGGTGCAATCTAATAGAAAATGCACATGCTATAGTTTACAGACACCTCACTTGCAAGATCCTCAAGACTTTCAGAATAGAATACAGGTCTTAACGTTGTTACCAGGATTTAAAGACTGGCAGAGAGAACAAGTTCTGAACCAATAAGTGCGGATAAGAGAAAAACTGCTGCTGTTGCACTCATGCAAGCAGCACACAGAGAACCCTTCGGAGAAGAGCTGCAATGGTTCAGCCAAAATTCAGCAAAGCTGCTAAAAGGACACAAAAATGTACCAGCTTGACCAGATTCTTATACACGACTTGCTTAGAGTCGGAGGAAGGTTGCGAAAATCCTCTTCAACAGTTGAGCTGAAAAATCCAGTAATTGTACCCAAGAAAGGTACTTTTACACAACTGATACTTGACTACTGTCACCAGAAAATGCAACACTGGCCAAACACTAAGTGAACTCAGAGCTAGTGGATATTGGATAAAAGGTGCCAGCAAAGTCATCAAGTGTTCTTGCAGAAGGGTGCAGCGACTCGTGGAAGACCATCAATCAATCAATCAATGTTTACTTATATAGCCCTAAATCACGAGTGTCTCAAAGGGCTGCACAAGCCACAACGACATCCTCGGCTCAGATCCCACATCAGGGCAAGGAAAAACTCAACCCAATGGGACAATGAGAAACCTTGGAGGGTGCCGCAGATGACCGGTGCAATGGACGTCGAGTGGATTTAGCATAATATTGTGAGAGTCCAGTCCATAGTGGATCTAACATAATAGTGTGAGAGTCCAGTCCATAGTGGATCTAACATAATAGTGTGAGAGTCCAGTCCATAGCAGGAGACCATCCTGAGCGAAGACAGGTCAGCAGCGCAGAGACGTCTCCAACTGGTGCAGACGAGCGGTCCGGACTTTGGACAGCCAGCGCTTCATGCGTGGCCACAGAACCTGTGCCCCCTCCACGAAAGAGAGGGTGGCAGAGCAGAAAAGAAACGGCAGATCAACTGGTCTAAAAGGGGGGTCTATTTAAAGGCTAGAGTATACAAATGAGTTTTAAGATGGCACTTAAATGCTTCTACTGAGGTAGGGCATTCGGGAGGGCATTCCATAGTACTGGAGCCCCAATAGAAAACGCTCTATAGCCCGCAGACTTTTTTGGGGCTCTGGGAATCACTAATAAGCCGGAGTTCTTTGAACTTTTCCACGTCATACAACAATTGTTAAGGGTTTGAGACAAAAAGAAACAAATCAGAACAAAGCCAGTGGAAGCAAGAGCGCGTGTAAGTTTTCTTACAGACCGTAGACGTTGGATTGGATGGATTTGCTTTGGAAAGACAAAGCCGAGCAAGCTCGTGGTATCTACAGTAGCTTGAAAAAGTATGTACATTTCATCATCTCACCTTAATCTCATGTGCGGCCGAGCACAACTCTCCCTGACAAGCTTCTTCTCGCGTCTGCGTTCCCCTGCGCGTTGCAGACTTCCGAGAGAATCTTTCACTACAAACTGAACGGCTAAAGGCTTTTCCTGTAGTGAGTTCCCATGTGTCCTCTCAGATGGGGCTTTTGAGAAAATGCCTTGCCACACACGGAACAAACAAAAGGTTTTTCTCCCGTGTGCGTCCTCATGTGCACGGCCAAATTTGACTTGAGAGTAAATCGCCTACCGCAAACCGAACAAGTAAAAGGTTTTTCCCCTGTGTGTGTTCTCATGTGTCGAGTGAAATCGATCTTCTTGAAAAAGCTTTTGACACAAAAAGAGCAGGTCAACCACTTGGTGCCAACGGTCTTCCTTTTCGAGCATTTAGAATGTTTCTTGTCAGTGTGAGTCCTCATATCTTCACAGTGTGTATCGATGCCCAAAGGTTCTTCAACCCTGTCTTGAGCGTCACTATCTGACAGTGGAGCTCCAAAGTGGTCTCCTTCCATTTCTGTAGTCTTGTGTTGTAGTAAGCTGCTGCTTGGAGGCTCCGCCCCTCCGTTCTCCTTATTTGGACTGTGATGACGCCGTGAGAATTCAGGCGGTTGGTCCTCATGGTCTTCAGTCTTCAGAGAGTCACCGGTCAGTGGCAGCTTTATGAAATCGGCCCTCTTCAACCCGAGAAGACACTCGCCTTTCTGAGTGATCCTGAGTTCATTCTCCTCTTCTTTAATGCGAGGGGGCTGTGGCTCCTCCTGCTTTGAAGTGGTGAACCCTTCTTGCGGCTGAGGGGGATATTCTTCTTGATGACCAATCAGCTGCTGGACATCTGCAGCACACAAACAGGATTTATTGTGGTCTGTCTTTTAAAAATTGCTGTATTTGTTTGAGGTTATAATAATTTTACTCAAATATAAGACGATCTGTCGCAAATTTCCCAGAATGGCCTCTTTGCCCCTCATTAAACATGAATCTAAACACCTTCATGGAGGCTACGTAGGTAAGGTGTCTCCCCCAGCGACACGACAGCAGACACACAATGCAGTGCATTTCATTTATGTCTCTTTCACTCGTTTTGTTGCTACACAGAGAAATTAAATCTAATTCACAGGTCGACATTTAATGAAAGTAAAAACAAACTCTCTGAGCTCATTGTCAAAAAACTAACCGATTTAGTTATTAGTTAAAACGTTTACAATCGACCAATATTTTTGTCTTATTTCTGTATGGTGCTAAATTAAGGCCAAAATTTTTGTACTTGGGGAAAAAAAACAGCCTTGAAACTGAAAGTTCAAGTTTTGATGTTGAAGTCGGAAAAATACATCAATTTATTCAAAATAAAAAATAAGTACATACCATTTTATTTCAGGTTTAATGTTATTTTGATCCGCACTCATAAGAGTTTATTTAAAATGTTCATTCTCATATATTTTGGAGAGAGCCCCCATCGATCGGAGTAGAGATCGGGGCTGAGGTCACCCGACTGATCGTAGAGATCAGGGCTGAGGTCACCCGACTCAACCGATCAAAGCGACAACGCACAGATGTGTTCGGCATCCGACCAAGTCCGGACATGTTGACGCCTGGACTTAGACAAAAGGGGCTGACGCAAACAACACGGGGGCTATACAGAAAGACGCTCTGACCCAAGGACAGAGCGAGACATTTTCATTTGGCCAACATCTCCTCCAGGTTTGCTGCAGCACCTGTTATTGTGACGCTCGCTTGAGCAAATAAAGCTTTTTGTTAAACGATTCCTCACCGGCGTCATCCTTGAGCCATTCACACCCTCACATCATCCGCAGATCCGGCAATACACATCACATCATTTTATTCACTGACAATCGCGTGGTGTGGCTTAAGTAAGGTGTTGGCTGAAACTAGATGAGTTCCTAAATTCCCTGAAGACAACGTGATGGTGGACACCCCGTATTCTTTTACTGAGCTGTCTTTCATGAGTCTACCCGCCTCGCTTTATAGTAAAAAAACAGGGTCAAAATACTAAATCTGGCCAATCTGAATCTATGAGCATTTTTGCCTCGCGATAGTCTTTCAGCATTGTCATCTTCCGCCTTTTTCAACTTTGAAGGAGGTTTTACGGCAGCTAAAGCGTTGCCATCACGATGGGCTCAGCAAAGAGTTCATAATCAGATTAATTACAGTACTTTATTAACTTATTCATTTACTACACATCAACCCAACTCCACCCCTCCACGTCACACAACAGTCATTTAGGGCCTGAGACAAAAAAAAATCTACGTTTTCTTTACCAGTACAAAACTAAACAGGTGCATGCAAGGGCGTATCTGAGCTTTCTCAGAGATTGTAGACATTGGATTGGATGGACTTGTTTCGGAAGTGGTAAGCTGAGCAAGCCTGTGTAACATACAGTAGCTTAAAAATGTCTGCAAATTTCGTCATCTAATCTATTTCTTACATGCGGCTGAACCCAACTGTCCTTGACCAGTTTTTTAATGTGCGTGTGTTCTCATGTGTATCACCATCGCCGACTTCCGAGAGAATCTCTGACCACAAACTGAGCAAGTGAAGGGTTTTTCTCCCGTGTGTGTTCTCATGTGCGTTATCAGGTGTGGCTTTTGAGAAAACGTCTTACCACAAACGGAACACACAAAGGGTTTTTCTCCCGTGTGTGTTCTGCTGTGCACAGTCAAATAGGACTTTAGGGTAAATCTCTTTCCGCAAACTGGACAAACAAAGGGTTTTTCTCCTGTGTGCGTTCTGCTGTGTACCGCCAGATTGGATTTGAGAGTAAATCTCTTACCACAAACTGAACAAACAAAAGGTTTTTCTCTTGTGTGTGTTGCCATGTGTGATATCAAGTGTGGATTTTGAGCGAATCTTTGACCACAAACAGAACAAGCAAAGGGTTTTTCCCCTGTGTGTGTTCTCATGTGTCGAGCGAAATCTTTCTTATAAAAAAAACTTCTGAGACAAACTGAGCAGGTCAAACATTCGGTGCCAACTGTTTTCCTTTTAGAGCATTTTCGATATTTGTTGTCAGTGTGAGTCCTCATATAATCTTCACAGTCTGTATCGCTGCTCAAAGGTACTTCAACCCTGTCTTGATCGTCACTATCTGATAGTGGAGCTCCAAAGTGGTCTCCGTCCATTTCTGTAGTCTTGTGTTGTAGTAAGCTGCTGCATGGAGGCTCCGCCCCTCTGCTCTCCTCACTTGGACTGTGATAACGCCGTGAGGACTCGGGTGGTTTCTCTTCATAATCTTCAGTCTTCACAGAGACACCAGGCAGTGGCAAACTTGAGAGATCAGCCCCATTTGACCCGAGAAGACACTCGCCTTCCTGAGTGATCCCGAGTTCGTCCTCCTCCGCTTTAATGCGAGGGGGCTGTGGATCCTCCTGCTCCGGAGTGGTGATCCATCCTTGCAGCTGAGGGGGATATTCGTCTTGATGACCAATCAGCTGCTGGACATCTGCTGAACACAAACAGAATTATTTGTGGTCTGTGATTCAAGAACTTATTTTGATTTTAATATTGTGGTTTTGCTTGAGGCTATAATAATTCAACTTAAATATAAGACGATCTTTAGCCACAGCCCATCGACAAATTTCTCCAAATGGCCTCTCTGCCCCTCACCAAACATCAATCTAAACACCTTCAAGGCAGCAAGGTGGGTAAAGTGTCTCGCCAAAGGAAACAACAGCAGTGACTCAGCCACAGTTGTTTTTCTGACATGATTTACACAATACAGTACCATATTTTTCGGACTATAAGGCGCACTTAAAAGTCTTTAATTTTCTCAAAAATCGACAGTGCGCCTTATAGAAATAATTCTGGTTGTGCTTACCGACCTCGAAGCAATTTTATTTGGTACGTGGTGTAAGGATAAGTGTGACCAGTAGATGGCAGTCACACATAAGAGGCACGTGTAGACTGCAATATGACACCAGTAAACAACACCACAACTTTGAATGTTCCTTTGGAAATGAAGAACATTACACACGGCACTCAAAAATCTGTCAAAAATGTTTTAGTACGACTTTGAAGCCGCACCGCTTGATGGATTGTCGGCGCATTACGGCTACCGTAGTCAGAGATACAAGTGTTACTATGGTGTGTGTATAAGGACCCCAAAATGGCACCCATTAGCAGACATTATCTGGCGCTTTGTTTCACAATATTATTACTCTGTCTCAAAGTGTTAACATGTGCTCAATGTTTCCTTACCATTATTGCTATGTTGTCTATTACCATTATTGCTATGTTGTCTATTACCATTGTTGCTATGTTGTCTATTACATTGTTGCTATGTTGTCTATTACCATTATTGCTATGTTGTCTACTACCATTATTGCTATGTTGTCTATTACCATTATTGCTATGTTATCTATTACCATTATTACTATGTTGTCTATTACCATTATTGCTATGTTGTCTGTTACCATTGTTGCTATGTTGTCTATTACCATTGTTGCTATGTTGTCTATTACCATTGTTGCTATGTTGTCTATTACCATTGTTGCTATGTTGTCTATTACCATTGTTGCTATGTTGTCTATTACCATTGTTGCTATGTTGTCTATTACCATTATTGCTATGTTGTCTATTACCATTATTACTATGTTGTCTATTACCATTATTGCTATGTTGTCTATTACCATTGTTGCTATGTTGTCTATTACCATTATTGCTATGTTGTCTACTACCATTATTGCTATGTTGTCTATTACCATTATTGCTATGTTATCTATTACCATTATTACTATGTTGTCTATTACCATTATTGCTATGTTGTCTGTTATCATTGTTGCTATGTTGTCTATTACCATTGTTGCTATGTTGTCTATTACCATTGTTGCTATGTTGTCTATTACCATTGTTGCTATGTTGTCTATTACCATTGTTGCTATGTTGTCTATTACCATTGTTGCTATGTTGTCTATTACCATTATTGCTATGTTGTCTATTACCATTATTACTATGTTGTCTATTACCATTATTGCTATGTTTTCTATTACCATTGTTGCTATGTTGTCTATTACCATTATTGCTATGTTGTCTGTTACCATTGTTGGTATGTTGTCTATTACCATTATTGCTATGTTGTCTATTACCATTATTGCTATGTTGTCTAATACCATTATTGCTATGTTGTCTATTAACATTATTGCTATGATGTCTATTACCATTGTTGCTATGTTGTCTATTACCATTATTGCTATGTTGTCTATTACCATTATTGCTATGTTGCTATGCCATTGTTGGTATATTCATTATTCCTACATTGTTGATACAAATGATTGTTACAGTGTAATAATTATTGTTACCTGTGGTAATGCCACTATGATACAACATCTGTATTATAATCCTTGAACAAAGTAAGAGTGAAACTCATGTGAATAATCACTGAATGGAGAACTTGGGGTGGGATTAAATAAATTATCTTCTTCCCACTCCCTTTCAGGCAGAACTGGACAATCATGCATTACATACTATACATTACCTTTTGCACTATATTAATTTATATTATTATGTGTTGTCAACTTTGTACTTTTTTTATGTCATTGCCTGAAATAAATAAATCAATAAATAAATGAAAATGAAATGAAAACTTATGCAAAACCAACTTTTCTTACCTTCTGGTACCTGCTGGTGTGTATTTGAGATCTGCATAAGTCTTGAAAATTTGCGCAAGTCCGCCACTGTAGTCCGTGCCGACACCGTAGTCGATAAGCTTCTTCTTTTTCACTATCTTCTTGTTATGGGACGCTGCTTCCATTTCTAATATAAAGTAGCGTAAAGTTCTAACTTATATCTGCCATGAACGCGCTAAAAACATACCGGTGTAGTGAGTTGACATTATTCACCCAAGGAACCTTGGTTATTAGAGAGTTCCGGTCAAACGTTTTTTCACCGGCGTAGTTGTTGCACTAGTGAGCCACGGATGAGGAGATGCTGCTCCGTTATTGATTGAAGTAAAGTGTGAATGTCATTAAAACAGTTAGCGCCATCTTTTGACACTTCTTCCACTCCCGTCCTTGCACGCTACACCGCTACAACAAAGATGACGGGGAGAAGACGCTGTCGAAGGTGAGCTGCGTAAATAAGACCGCCCACAAAACGGAGCATCCTGAAGTGACTGTCAGAAAGCGACTTGAAGATGATGTGTAAAACATCATCTACGCAACATTTTGAGCAAAGAACCACCATTACATGTTATGTAGACCACAAGGAAGTCTTTTACATTTAGAAACCAATCATAATATGACCCCTTACTCAGTGGCCCAGTGGTTAGAGCAGACCTGGGCATTCTGCGGCCCATGGGCCGCATCCGGCCCTTTGTGCGTCCCTGTCCGGCCCGCGTGAGGCCAATCATAAATGACAAAATACATTTTAAAAAGTATCTATGTCGAGTGTGCAATACAACGGTGCTGCTTTTGTTTTGAAAGGCAAGGCAAGGCAAGGCAAGGCAACTTTATTTGTATAGCGCTTTTCATACACAAGGCAGACTCAAAGTGCTTCACAGACAACAAAGTGAAATGAAAGAAAATAAAAGCAAAATTAAAATGCAGACAATAAAAATAAAAACAGTGCAGACGTTAAAAGTTAAAAGATTAAAAGATTTAGCTGAAAGCTAAGGTGAACATAAAAGTCTTCAGTCTAGTTTTAAAAGTAGTGAGAGTTGGGGAGAGTCTGACATCTTCAGGAAGTTTATTCCAGCTATGTGTTGCATAGTGACTGAATGATGATCTCCCTTGATTTGAGTTTACTCTTGGAACCGCTAACAGATTGGTCTCAGAAGATCTTAGTGATCTAGAGGGCGTATATAGTGGGAGCATATCAGTGATATACTTGGGCCCTAGACCATGTAGTGATTTATATGTGAGCAGGAGGATTTTGAAATCTATTCTCTGATGTACAGGGAGCCAATGTAAGGATTTAAGAATTGCTGTAATGTGCTCACATTTTTTGGTCTTTGTTAGAACTCTAGCAGCAGCGTTCTGAACAAGCTGTAGCTGCCTGACAGTTTTTTTGGGAAGACCTGCAAGGAGACCATTACAATAGTCTAGCCTACTGGTAATAAAGGCATGTACAAGTTTTTCTAAGTCTTGAGCTGACATGAGCCCTCTAAGTCTTTTTACATTTTTGAGGTGATAGTAGGCCGATTTTGTTACTGATTTGATGTGACTGTCGAAATGTAAATCAGAATCTAAAATAACCCCAAGATTTCTGGCTTTATTTGAGGTTTTCAGGGACAGTGATTGAAGGTGTTGGATGACTTTAAACCTTTCTTTTTTTAGCACCAAAAACAATTATCTCAGTTTTATCTTCATTTAGTTGTAGGAAATTTTGGCACATCCAGTGTTTGACTTGCTCAATGCACTGGCACAGAAGATCTATGGGGCGATAGTCATTTGGTGATAGCGCTACATAGATTTGGGTGTCATCGGCATAGCAATGATGGTCAATGTTATTATTTTGCATGATTTGTCCTAGTGGGAGCATATAGATGTTAAATAAAGTCGGCCCCAAGATTGAACCTTGGGGGACTCCACACGTTACGTTGGTTGGTTCTGATACAAAGTCACCAATGGAAACAAAATAGTTCCTATCTTGTAGATATGACTTGAACCAGCTTAAAACTGTGCCTGAGATCCCCACCCAGTTTTCCAACCTGTCCAAAAGTATTGAGTGGTCGACAGTGTCAAATGCAGCACTGAGGTCCAAAAGCATTAATACTGAAGTTTTGCCAGAGTCTGTGTTTAGACGGATGTCATTTATAACTTTAAGAAGGGCCGTCTCTGTGCTATGAAGAGGTCGAAATCCTGACTGGAAGTTGTTGTGGCAGCCAGTAGAAGCCAAGAAGTGATTTAGTTGTTGGAGGACAACTTTCTCAATTATTTTACTCATGAATGGTAGATTTGAAATTGGTCTGTAGTTGTTGATAACAGAGGCATCTAGGCTCTGCTTTTTTAGAAGAGGTTTAATGACTGCAGTTTTGAAAGCCTTCGGGAAATTGCCCGATTTAATAGAATTATTAACTATTTGCAAGATGTCTGTTGATAGGCAGTCAAAAACATTCTTAAAGAAGTTGGTAGGTAAAACATCAAGGCAGCAGGTGGATGACTTTAGAGCTGTCACCGTTTCCACTAGAGTTTTAGAGTCTATGGCATTAAAGCTTGCCATCATTGCTGTGTTACTTTTGCCTAAATGGGGTGGTGATCCAACTTTTTTACTTGAGATATTGATGGTGCGTCTGATGCCTTCAATTTTATCAGTATAAAAGAATGCAAAGTCATTGCATTTCTGCGTGGAATGGAGTTCGGCTGGTATTTGTGTTGGGGGTTTAGTCAGTCTGTCAACGATTGTGAATAGGGTTTTGGCCTTATTTGTGTTGCTGTTTATGATATTGGAGAAGAATGTTTCTCTAGCACTTTTTAAGACTAAATTGTAGGCCTGGAGGCTCTCTTTATAGATGTCATGGTGAATATGAAGTTTTGTATTCCGCCAGATTCGTTCAGCCTTCCTGCACTCTCTTCTCTGGGCTGTTACAGCAGCAGATTTTCTCCAGGGTGCCTTTTGCTTGCCAGAAATCGTTTTAACTGTAACAGGTGCAATGATATCTATGATATTCACAATTTTGGAATTAAAGTTGCTTACAAGATCATCAGCATGACATGGGTTTAGAGGTGGTAGTGAGGAGATGGCGTTTTTAAAGAGGACATTAGCATGTTCATTTATGTACCGCTTTTTGACATTCTTTGATTCTGTTTGTGTGTCCGGAATTACAGAAATATTAAAGAAAACACAGAAATGATCAGACAATGAAGGATCAATCACAAGAACATCAGAAACATTGAGACCTTTTGTGATAATCAGGTCCAGGGTGTGTCCCTTATAATGTGTAGCCTCTTTCACATGTTGAGACAGTTCAAATGTGTCTAAAATAGTAAAAAGTTCTTTTGCGCCCTTGTCATTTAAATCGTCAATATGAAAATTAAAATCACCAGTTATAACCAGGCAGTCAAAGTCAGTGGAGATGCTAGACAATAGTTCAGTAAAATCATCAAAAAAATTTGCAGAATATTTAGGTGGCCTGTAGATAATTAACAAGAGAATTTTGGGAGAGCATTTCAACACAGCACACAGGTATTCAAATGATGTAAACTCACCGAGTGACATCTGTTTCCCCTGAAACATGTTTTTAAATATAGCAGCAACCCCTCCACCAAGGCGTTATTTGTATTACTTCCGTGTGGACGTATGCGTGATTGTGAGTGAATGTGAACAGCTGCAATCACAAATTACAAAATAAAGTTGAAAAAACATCTATGTCGTGCCCGCAATACAACTGTGCTGCTTTTATTTTGAAAAGTGTTATTTATGGGCGTATGTCCGTGTGTAACCTGCGAGTGAAGGTGCACATGCAGCGACAAGTGATGCACGGTTTACACCCGAGACGCTAAAAAGAGAAAAGTTGATGAGGAATGGCGTGTTTTCAACAAGACATGGACTGCCAAGCAACGTTCCCTCTAAGGTGCGCGCCTGCGCAATTGCGCACTGCTCAAGCGTCCTCTGCGCACAGCAAATATATGCCGCGCACCAAATCAAATCCCATCTGAATTCCAAACAAAATAAACACATTTATTCTGTGTCATTTTGCAATGCAACTCTGAGTGACAGTGACAACAAGCGGCCCTAGCGGTGTTCGTCAACACCGTTCAATTGAACTCAGTTCAATTATTGTAACGTCTATCGAGATGCTTCGAGGACAGGAATTATATCCATCACTTTATTGAGCAAAACTGTTTATATACGGCCATAACCACACCAAAAACATGAGTAAAACACTTCTATCTCGAAAAACTAGTCATTTTCTGCCGTACAAACCAGGCCAAAACCAACTTGTCATCTGTCACCAACACGCATACCACTAAACCACTGGTGCGTTTATGGCCACACAAAAAGTCGGACAACTCAAACACCACACAAAGTTACACTATGACTCCTCAGTCATACGTGTGCTTATTCTACTGTCATTTATTATTAATGTTAATTTATTTATATTAATCATGGAATGGTGTTACTAGAGAAAGTTCCAGGAATGCACACTTCATCCTATGCTTACATTTCATTGTGCAACATGAGGATGTTTAAGGGGAACTAAATGTGATCTCTAAAAGGGGTACAAATGATTTCCAAAGCAGTGCTTTTGGTATAAAGTTAAGTTAGGTTAAATGAAAGTATTATTATTATTAATCTTACGGTATATATCAAAAATAATATTGAGCAAAATGTAATTTAAATATTGTCGATGTGGCCCTCCAGCAGTGCTCGGGTTGCTCATGCGGCCCCCGGTAAAAATTAATTGCCCACCCCTGGGTTAGAGTGTCCGCCCTGAGATGGGTAGGTTGTGAATTCAAACCCCGGCCGAGTCATACCAAAGACTATAAAAATGGGAGCAATTACCTCCCTGCTTGGCACTCAGCATCAAGGGTTGGAATTGGGGGTTAAATCACCAAAAATGATTCCCGGGCGTGGCCACCGCTGCTGCTCACTGCTCCCCTAACCTCCCAGTTGGTGATCAAAGGTGATGGGTCAAATGCAGAGAATAATTTCGCCACACCTAGTGTGTGTGTGACAATCATTGGTACTTTAACTTTAATGTGCCTTATAATCTAGTGCACCTTTTGTATGAAAAAAGATCTGAATAGACCCGCTCATTGGCGGTGCGCCCTATGGTCCAGAAAATAGGGTACATATTTTAAATTGTTCCAGAGTTCCTTGTTGCGGTCTGAACTAACAGCACTTGCCGTGATCCGCATTGAAACCGGGGATGCTGCGGCCACAACACAGAGTACTACCCACTAGGGCTGGGCGGTGTATCGAGTTTGTAAGATATGTCGATATATTTTTAAACAAGATATGGATCAAGAAAATATCGTAATATGGATATAATTTATTTCACGTTAAAATGACCAAACGCCGTTCCATGGGCTACTAAACCCCTCCCCTCCCTCCTTCCAAGACATGCTTGCATGTATAAGAGCATCCATGATTGGTTGGTTGTTTACTATGATGGTTAGGGACAGGCCAATCAGAGGCAAGATTGGGCGGGTCATCGAACCAGGAAGGGAAATCACAAAGTGCCTTGATACATTTTGTATTATTTGCACAGCTATGTTATTCATTTTACGTATAAATAACATTTTTCCATTTTATTTATGTTATGTAATTCTGTACTACTTAAACAGTTTATTTTGTGTGCTGTTAATACCCATTTTAACTGGGTTGATAAAAGTGCAACTGGCTGTTAAAAGTACAGTTGTCATTCACTTCAATTTCACTGAACATCGCTCAAAAATGAATATCTTTATACTGTATGTATACTTTCACCGAAAAATATATAGAGATAAATATCGAGTTTAAGTAAAAATATATAGAGATATACTTTTTCGTCCATATCGCCCAGCCCTACTACCCACTATACCAGGGGTGGGCAATTAATTTTTACCGGGGGCCGCATGAGCAACCCGAGCATTGCTGGAGGGCCACATCAACAATATTTCAATAAAATTTTGCTCAATATTATTTTTGATATATACCGTAAGATAAATAATAATAATAATAATAATAATAATAATAATAATAATAATAATAATAATATTTTAATTTAACCTAACTTAACTTTATACCAAAAGCACTGCTTTGGAAATCATTTGTGCCCCTTTCAGAGATCACATTTAGTTCCCCTTAAACATCCTCATGTTGCACAATGAAATGTAAGCATAGGATGAAGTGTGCATTCCTGTAACTTTCTCTAGTAACAGCATTCCATGATTAATATCAATAAATTAACATTAATAATAAATGACAGTAGAATAAGCAGACGTATGATTGAGGAGTCATAGTGTAACTTTGTGTCGTGTTTGAGTTGTCCGACTTTTTGTGTGGCCATAAACGCACCAGTGGTTTAGTGGTATGCGTGTTGGTGACAGATGACAAGTTGCTTTTGGCCTGGTTTGTACGGCAGAAAATGACTAGTTTTTCGAGATAGGAGAGTTTTACTCATGTTTTTGGTGTGGTTATGTCCGAATATAAACAGTTTTGCTCATTAAAGTGATGGATATAATTCCTGTCCTCGAAGCATCTCGATAGACGTTACAATAATTGAACGGTGTTCAATTGAACGGTGTTGACGAACACCGTTAGGGCCGCTTGTTGTCACTGTCACTCAAAGTTGCATTGCAAAATTACACAGAATAAATGTGTTTATTTTGTTTAGAATTCAGATGGGATTTGATTTGGTGCGCGGCATATATTTGCTGTGCGCAGAGGACGCTTGAGCAGTGCGCAATTGCGCAGGCGCGCACCTTAGAGGGAACGTTGCTTGGCAGTCCATGTCATGTTGAAAACACGCCATTCCTCATCAACTTTTCTCTTTTTAGCGTCTCGGGTGTAAACCGTGCATCACTTGTCGCTGTGCACCTTCACTCACAGGTTACACACGGACACACGCCCATAAATAACACTTTTCAAAATAAAAGCAGCACAGTTGTATTGCGCGCACGACATAGATGTTTTTTCAACTTTATTTTGTAATTTGTGATTGCAGCTGTTCACATTCACTCACAATCACACACGCGCATATGTCCACATGGAAGTAATACAAATAACGCTTTTCAAAACAAAAGCAGCACCGTTGTATTGCACACTCGACATAGATACTTTTTTAAATGTATTTTGTAATTTATGATTGGCCTCACGCGGGCCGGACAGGGACGTACAAAGGGCCGGATGTGGCCCGCGGGCCGCAGAATGCCCAGGTCTGCACTATACGATCAGGGCTGCAGCTAACCACCTTGAATGGTAAATTGTCTGCTCTCCTGAGGTCTAATGTTACAAGATCTGCTGAAGCAACATTCGGGTTGAATGACATCAACGAATGAAACCTCTTTCAGTGTGCCAATACTTAATACTCTGGAAGAATTACTGTCTCATCGAACAAGAGCTGGTGTGGTTCCTATTTTGTTTTAACCTCACAAGACATGAACAATGTAACTTGAAACATTTGTATACACCTACAACATTTAAAACCTTTAGTTTCTCAGTATGCGGAATTCAATTATGCCTCATATCCGCCATATTTTATCGGTATCGGCATATACATATACAATATATTTATACAGTACTGGACAAAAGTTTGGACACACCTTCTCCTCATTCAATGAGTTTTCTTTATTTTCATGACTATTTACATTGTAGATTGTCACATCAAAACTATGAATGAACACATGTGGTGTTATGTACTTAACAAAAAAAGGTGAAATAACTGAAAACATGTTTTCAATTCTAGTTTCTTTAAAATAGCCAGCCTTTGCTCTGATTACTGCTTTGCACACTCTTGGCATTCTCTCGATGAGCCTCAAGAGGTAGTCACCTGAAATGGTTTTCACTTCACAGGTGTCATAGTTTTGATGCCTTCAGTGACAATCTACAATGTAAGTAGTCATTAAAATAAAGAAAACACATTGAAATGAGAAGGTGTGTCCAAACTTTTGGCCTGTACTGTAAATAAATAAATAAATATATATATATTAGAGATGCGCGGATAGGCAATTATTTCATCCGCCTCACAAAAGTCGTCATCCACCCGCCATCCAACCGAACTAACATTTTATCAAAACCACAACCGCCCGCTGTTATATATATAAAATAGACATGGGGTCGCACCCTAACAGCAATAATAAGGGCGTGCTGTGAAGGTACTGCCTTTATCACCCTCTACAACATGTACAGCCAGCGTGCTAGCCCAGTCACATGTTGTGTGCGGCTTCTGCTTGCACACGTAAGTGACAGCAAGGCATACCTGGTCCACAGCCATACAGGTTACACTGACGGTGGCCGTATAAAACAACTTCAACACTCTTAATATGTGCCACACTGTGAACCCACACCAAACAAGAATGACAAACACATTTCAAGAGAACATCCGCACCGTGAGACAACATAAACACAACAGAACAAATACCCAGAACACCTTGCAGTCCTACCTCTTCCTGGCTGAAATATACCCCCCCCCCCACCACCAAACCCCGCCCCCCTACACTGCGCCCCCACACATCAACCCCCCCCACACCACCCTCCGTGCGTCGGTTGAGGTGGGCGGGGTTTGGTGGTAGCGGGGGTGTATATTTCAGCCAGGAAGAGTTAGGACTGCAAGGTGTTCTGGGTATTTGTTTTGTTGTGTTTATGTTGTCTCACGGTGCGGATGTTCTCCCAAAGTGTGTTTGTCATTCTTGTTTGGTGTGGGTTCACAGTGTGGCACATATTAAGAGTGTTAAAGTTGTTTTATACGGTCACCGTCAGTGTAACCTGTATGGCTGTGGACCAGGTATGCCTTGCTGTCACTTATGTGTGCAAGCAGAAGCCGCACACAACATGTGACTGGGCTAGCACGCTGGCTGTACATGTTGTAGTGGGTGATAAAGGCAGTACCAACACGGCACGCCCTTATTATTGTTGATTGGGTGAAAATCAGCAGACATTCGAGAGAATTGGTTCAACCGCCACCCGCCCGAATCTATTTAAAATCTATTTTTTTCGTCATGCATCCGACTATATATATATATATATATATATATTATATATTATATATATATACCCTTTACAAGTAATACATTAATAGAGTGGAGGAAAATTTCATAGCTTGCTAGCTTGTGTGCGCTAGTTTTCTGAGACCCGTATTTTGTGAGCGCAGGCAGGATGGAACAGCACTTTTATAGTGAAGACACGAACTGTGCGGTCAGATTTTACAGTTGTGACAGCTCGTTCGTTTGCCGGTGTTTTTTTTCCCCCTTCATACTAAGCTCGCAGCAGCCAGCGTCATCTCACGAAATGACCAGGTGCCGTGAATGTCAATCAAGTGACAAAAGTGACTAGGAAAGATTGATGATAGGTCATTTTTAAGCATATTTATTTTCTATGACTGGCTGGCCATCGACTGACTCACCCTCCGCAATCAAACCGGTAGCTCTCTGTATTAAACTTTTCATCAAAATATCCCCTTTTCTTTAGAAAATCTTCACACGTTTTTTTTATTGTTTCATTTTCTATTAACAAACTCAAAAACACACATCAGCCCTCAAACTATGTATTGCAAAGAGAAAAGAAAGTTGGTAAAGTTCCATGTTGTACAACAAATACCACTAAATACAACTTATATACATCTATTTACAACATCCAGTAATAGGTACAACAAACGTACACAAAGTGAATGTAGAAAAATATACATATTTACAAAGAGAATGTTACAGTGCACACTATTTACACTGTATATGGAACCACATCCAGGTAATTGTGCAAAGATGGACTACAGTAGGCTAGAAGGAGCTCACTTTTCTATCTGTAACCAGAATACACGTCACTCTCACTATTCTCTCACATAAATATACACATAACTTGTTTAGTTACTTAAAATGTTTTTTACAACACTTTTTTTTGTTTTCCACCTATTGTTTACAATCATTATGAAAGACATGACAACGGATGTTTTGTAATGCATTCTAAATATTAAATAAACGTAAATAAAAGTCCACTTACAGTGGAGCCAATGGGAACGCCACTATTCCACCCATAAAAATCCGATAAATAACCTTTCAAAAAGCGCAAAACACACTCCAATAACAGGGACGGCGTGGCGAAGTTGGTAAAGTGGCCGTGCCAGCAATCGGAGGGTTCCTGGTTCGATTCCCACCTTCTACCAACCTAGTCACGTCCGTTGTGTCCTTGAGCAAGACACTTCACCCTTGCTCCTGATGGCTGCTGGTTAGCGCCTTGCATGGCAGCTCCCGCTATCAGTGTGTGAATGTGTGTGTGAATGGGTGAATGTGGAAATACTGTCAAAGCGCTTTGAGTACCTTGAAGGTAGAAAAGCGCTATACAAGTATAACCCATTTATCATTATTATTTATCATTTATTGTGACTTGTATTAGGGCTGGCCGATATATCGATATACTCAATATATCGCAGGTTTGTCTCTGTGCGATATAGAAAATGACTATATGGTGATATTGGAGTATACGTTCTCACGCAGTTGTTTTTAGCTGCAGGCATTACACTGCAGGCTCTTCTCACTCTTTCGAGTCTCTCCTTCTCACAGAGACTTAAACAAGCGCACCTTCTTACATACGTCACATACGTATACGCCCTCGCTGAGCAGAGAGGTAGCAGCATGGCTAAAGTTAGCTGTGGTGCGAGTGGAAATAGGAGAGAAAGAAGGTGCGAATCTGGTAACAAATGAAGGAAGAATTAATTCCCAGGAAAAACAGCAGGGGGTCCATCGTCTGGCGGTGGTTTGGCTTCAAGCGGGAAGATGTCGAACAGACAACCGTAATTTGTCAAGTGTGGGGCGAAAGCGTTGCTACAAAAAGTAGCATTACTGCTAATTAGTAGCATCATTTGAAAAGTCACCTGCTAGAGAAGGAGGAGTGCTTGAAACTCCGCATGTCAACATCTCTGTTCGGTGTCACACACACAAAATGCCCAAGCAACCATTTCCACATCAACACCGTATGAAAGAAATAGTCAACAACAGAAGGAGATAACGTCCGCAGGAACCTACCACATAGCGAAGGACATACACTATTTGATTTCCTATTATGCAGCTCATTTTTATGTGACACTTATTGAAATATCTTGTGTGACATCATGCACAAAAGTGCACTTTATTTGTTTTAAAGGCCTACTGAAATTTTTTTTTATTATTTAAACGGGAATAGCAGATCCATTCTATGTGTCATACTTGATCATTTCGCGATATTGCCATATTTTTGCTGAAAGGATTTAGTAGAGAAAATCGACGATAAAGTTCGCAACTTTTGCTCGCTGATAAAAAAAAGCCTTGCCTGTAGCGGAAGTAGCGTGACGTCACAAGAGGTAATATTCCTCACAATTCCCCGTTGTTTACAATGGAGCGAGAGAGATTTGGAGCGACAAAGCGACGATTACCCCATTAATTTGAGCGAGGATGAAAGATTCATGGATGAGGAACGTTAGAGTGAATGACTAGAGAGGCAGTGATGGACGTATCTTTTTTCGCTCTGACCGTAACTTAGGTACAAGCTGGCTCATTGGATTCCACACTCTCTCCTTTTTCTATTGTGGATCACAGATTTGTATTTTAAACCACCTCGGATACTATATCCTCTTGAAAATGAGAGTCGAGAACGCGAAATGGACATTCACAGTGACTTTTATCTCCACGACAATACATCAGTGACACACTTAGCTACTGAGCTAACGTGATAGCATCGCTCTCAAATGCAGATAGAAACAAAATACATAAACCCCTGACTGGAAGGATAGACAGAAGATCAACAATACTATTAAACCATGTACATGTAACTACACAGTTAATGCTTTCCAGCCTGGCGAAGCTTAACAATGCTTTTGCTAACGACGCTGAAGCTAACTTAGCAACCGGACCTCACAGAGCTATGATAAAAACATTAGCGCTCCACCTACGCCAGCCAGCCCTCGTCTGCTCATCAACACCCGTGCTCACCTGCGTTCCAGCGATCGACGGCGCCACGAAGGACTTCACCCGATCATCCGTGGGGTTGGAGGCTAGCATCAGCTAGGCGTCTGCTATCCAAGTAAGTAGTCCTTGTTGTGTTGCTACGGCCAGCCGCTAATACACCGATCCCACCAACAACGTTCTTCTTTGCAGTCTCTATTGTTCATTTAACAAATTGCAAAAGATTCACCAACACAGATGTCCAGAATACTGTGGAATTATGAAATGAAAACACAGCTTTTTGTATAGGATTCTACGGGCTCCGAATACATCCCTTGCCCTCGTGACGTCACACGCATACGTCAGCATAATAAAACGTTTTCAACTGGAAGTTTAGCGGGAAATTTAAAATGTCACTTTATAAGTTAACCCGGCCGTATTGGCATGTGTTGCAATGTTAAGATTTCATTAGACTGCGTGGTCGCTAGTAGTGGATTTCAGTAGGCCTTTAAACTATTGTAGTGGCGTTCTGTACAAAAAGTGCACTTTAATTTAGTGTTGTTTTGATAAGTCATCTTAGTGACATCATGCACAAAAGTGCACTAATAGCTTGTTTTAAAATGTCTGTTTTGAAATGACATGAATGTTTGTGCCACTGCTTAATAACTGATTAATAAATACACTTTTAGTTGTGATTTTCCTCTCTGCATGAAAGTTTAAAAGTAGCATATATTAATGCAGTATGAAGAAGAATGTTCTAATGTAGACAAATAGAATCATCGTACTGCTGTGATTATATGAATCAAGTGTTCATTCAAGGCTAAGGCAAAATATACACATATATATGGTGTATCGTGACATGGACTAAACATATCCACATATATATGGTGTATCACGATATGGCCTAAACATATCCACATATATATGGTGTATCGTGACATGGACTAAACATATCCACATATATATGGTGTATCATGACATGGACTAAACATATCCACATATATATGGTGTATCATGACATGGACTAAACATATCCACATATATATGGTGTATCATGACATGGACTAAACATATCCACATATATATGGTGTATCATGACATGGACTAAACATATCCACATATATATGGTGTATCGTGACATGGACTAAACATATCCACATATATATGGTGTATCGTGACATGGACTAAACATATCCACATATATATATGGTGTATCATGACATGGACTAAACATATCCACATATATATGGTGTATCGTGACATGGACTAAACATATCCACATATATATGGTGTATGGTGACATGGACTAAACATATCCACATATATATGGTGTATCGTGACATGGACTAAACATATCCACATATATATGGTGTATCGTGACATGGACTAAACATATCCACATATATATGGTGTATCGTGACATGGACTAAACATATCCACATATATATGGTGTATCGTGACATGGACTAAACATATCCACATATATATGGTGTATCGTGACATGGACTAAACATATCCACATATATATGGTGTATCGTGACATGGACTAAACATATCCACATATATATGGTGTATCGTGACATGGACTAAACATATCCACATATACATGGTGTATCGTGACATGGACTAAACATATCCACATATATATGGTGTATCGCGATATGGCCTAAACATATATTAAAAAAAGGCCATATCGCCCAGCCCTAACTTGAATATTAACCGGGAAAAGGGTGGAGTGCCATCTTCGGGTTGGGGAGGAGATCTTGCCCCAAGTGGAGGAGTTCAAGTACCTCGGAGTCTTGTTCACGAGTGAGGGAAGAGTGGATCGTGAGATCGACAGGCGGATCGGTGCGGCGTCTTCAGTAATGCGGACGCTGTATCGATCCGTTGTGGTGAAGAAGGAGCTGAGCCGGAAGGCAAAGCTCTCAATTTACCGGTCGATCTACGTTCCCATCCTCACCTATGGTCATGAGCTTTGGACAAGATCACGGGTACAAGCAGCCGAAATGTGCTTCCTCCGCCGGGTGGCGGGGCTCTCCCTTAGAGATAGGGTGAGAGGCTCCGCCATCCGGGGGGAGCTCAAAGTAAAGCTGCTGCTCCTCCACATGGAGAGGAGCCAGATGAGGTGGTTCAGGCATCTGGTCAGGATGCCACCCCAACGCCTCCCTAGGGAGGTGTTTAGGGCACGTCCGACCGGCAGGAGGCCACGGGGAAGACCGAGGACACGTTGGGAAGACTATTGTTGTCGGAAAGACAGTCGCAGCGGCATACCACCTTAGCACCAGAGAAGCCAGGAGGGAACTCGAGGTGTGCGTCGACAACAAATGTCTGGAGGTCCAGCAAGCCCTAAAGTATCTTGGAGTGTGTCTGGATCAGACATTATCCTTCAAACAACACCTGGAAGAAGTCAAGGCCAAGGTGACATCCAGAGCCGCGCTGATCCACTGCCTCGCTGGAAAAACCTGGGGAGCCTCCGCTAAAACGCTGCGAATATCCACCCAAGCCCTGGTCTTCTCTGCAGCGGAATACTGCAGCCCAGTCTGGAGCAGAAGCCCTCATGCGAGAAAGGTCGATGTGGCTATTAATACCTAACTCCGGATAATAACTGGATGCTTGAAGCCTACCCCTGTGTCCCTCCTGCCGGTCCTTGCCGGAATAGCACCGACGGGAGGCTGCCACCCTCGCCCTGGCTTGGAAGGCACAAAAATATGACTGGCACATTTTGCACAACACCACAGTAACACCAGCACCTCCAAGCAGACTCAAGTCTCAACTCCACCTCTGAGGACATCTCCAGAGGTGCATGGTTGGCAGCAGCTTGGAAGCAGGAGTGGGAGTCGGTCGGGCCCTCCCGAGTCCACCGCTACATATGGGACCCAGGTGATGGCGCCATCGGAGGAGACGACCTACCACGCTGGCAATGGACCACGCTGAACCGTCTACGGACTGGGGTCGGTCGCTTTGGGTCATCAATGAAGACGTGGGGCTTGGCGGACAGTGCGGCGACCCTGAGCAGACCGCCGACCATATAATTAACATCTGCCCCTTATATGGACCGCCCTCGGAAGCCAGCCTCTTCCACCTAGGACCAGAGATGTGGGTATGGCTACGCGACACAGAGTTGGACATCTGACGTAACACGAAAGAAGAAGGATAGACTATGTCTCCCGGCTGGCCTGGGAACGCCTCGGGATCCCCCGGCAGGAGCTGGACCAAGTGGCCGGGGAGAGGGAAGTCTGGGCTTCCCTGTTTAGGCTGCTTCCCCCGCCACCCGACCTCGGATAAGCGGAAGAAGATGGATGGATGGATGGATGAATATTAACCAAGTATTAGTGATATTGTTAATATAAGCGCTAACGCTTTGTGATAACATGTCGCAAATCAATCGAGAACGATACAATTAGTAGTTTACATACGACTTAAGTGGTTCATTGTAAAGGAGATAACAAATTGGGTGTACCGTCAAGAACACTGAAAAAGATCACAATTCTCACTAAGACTCTCACTATTATGTTAGATCCACTATTGACTGGACTCTCACTATTATGTTAGATCCACTATGGACTTGACTCTCACACTATTATGTTAGATCCACTATGGACTGGACTCTCACTATTATGTTAGATCCACTATGGACTGGACTCTCACACTATTATGTTAGATCCACTATGGACTGGACTCTCACACTATTATGTTAGATCCACTATGGACTGGACTCTCACTATTATGTTAGATCCACTATGGACTGGACTCTCACTATTATGTTAGATCCACTATGGACTGGACTCTCACTATTATGTTAGGTCCACTATGGACTGGACTCTCACTATTATGTTAGATCCACTATGGACTGGACTCTCACACTATTATATTAGATCCACTATGGACTGGACTCTCACAATATTATGTTAGATCCACTATGGACTGGACTCTCACTATTATGTTGGATCCACTATGGACTGGACTCTCACAATATTATGTTAGATCCACTATGGACTGGACTCTCATCAGGAAGGCGCCATCATCCTGTCTAGAAACATAGACTACTATTTAAGTCTCACTTGACTGACTACACTAGAGCAAGCCCGGTCACAGGCAATTACAATGTCTGTTAGTCCGGGTGAGGAGTCAGTTAAGCTAGAACTAGCCAGCGCCAGGCTGGATAATCCATGTACGCATAGCAATTCTCTTAGAATAATACACAATTCACATAATGTTTTTTCTGTTGTGTCTGTGTCAGAGGTGGACATGCATTCTACTGAGGTGGCAAATTATGATATGTCCAGTCTATTGCAGCACCAAGCAAACAATCGGAAAATTCCCGTCATATCAATTCCTAGATATGGTCGAAACTATTTAAAGTGCACTACGCATAATAAACGCAACATTGTTAATATTGCCACTACGGATAATCTTAACAAAAACTCGTCAAAACAGCCCAATACCTATAATATGGGCTTTTTAAACATAAGATCATTGTCTCCCAAGGCGTTATTGGTTAATGAGGTCATTAGAGACAACAATCTTAACGTCATTGGTCTTAGCGAAACCTGGCTCAAACCGGACGAATTTTTTGCGCTCAATGAGGCATCTCCTCCTAACTATACGAATGCGCATGTTGCCCGCCCTCTTAAAAGGGGAGGGGTGTCGCACTAATATACAATGAAAATTTCAACCTTACCCCTAACCTAAATAATAAATATAAATCGTTTGAGGTGCTTACTATGAGGTCTGTCACACCGCTACCTCTCGACCTGGCTGTTATCTACCGCCCCCCTGGGCCCTATTCGGACTTTATCAGTGAATTCTCAGAGTTCGTTGCTGATCTAGTGACGCACGCCGACAATATAATCATAATGGGGGACTTTAATATCCATATGAATACCCCATCGGACCCTCAGTGCGTGGCGCTCCAAACCATAATTGATAGCTGTGGTCTTACACAAATAATACATGAACCCACGCATCGCAACGGTAATACAATAGATCTAGTGCTTGTCAGGGGTGTCACCACCTCCAAAGTTATGATACTTCCATATACTAAAGTAATGTCCGATCATTACCTTATAAAATTTGAAGTTTTGACTCTTTGTCAACAAGTTAATAATAATAATAACTGCTATAGCGGCCGCAACATTAATGCTGCCACAACGATGACTCTTGCTGACCTACTGCCTTCGGTAATAGCACCATTCCCAAATTATGTCGGCTCTATTGATAAACTCACTAACAACTTTGACGATGCCTTGCGCGAAATTATTGATAGTATAGCACCGCTAAAGCAAAAAAGGGCCCCTAAAAGGCGCACCCCATGGTTTACAGAAGAAACTAGAGCTCATAAATTATCATGTAGAAAACTGGAACGCAAATGGCGCGCGACTAAACTTGAGGTTTTCCATCAAGCATGGAGTGATAGTTTAATAACTTATAAACGCATGCTTACCTTAGCTAAAGCTAAATACTACTCAAATCTCATCCGCCTCAACAAAAACGATCCTAAATTTCTGTTTAGTACAGTAGCATCGCTAACCCAACAAGGGACTCCTCCCAGTAGCTCCACCCACTCGGCAGATGATTTTATGAATTTCTTTAATAAGAAAATTGAACTCATTAGAAAGGAGATTAAAGACAACGCATCCCAGCTACAACTGGGCTCTATTAACACAAATACGACTGTATATACGACGGACACTGCCCTCCAAAATAGTCTCTCTATTTTTGATGAAATAACATTAGAGGAATTATTACAGCGTGTAAGTGGGATAAAACAAACAACATGTTTACTTGACCCACTTCCTGGGAAACTTATCAAGGAACTGTTTGTATTATTAGGTCCATCAGTGTTAAATATTATAAACTTATCACTTTCCTCCGGCACTGTTCCCCTAGCATTCAAAAAAGCGGTTATTCATCCTCTGCTCAAAAGACCTAACCTCGATCCTGACCTCATGGTAAACTACCGACCGGTCTCCCACCTTCCGTTTATTTCCAAAATTCTCGAAAAAACTGTTGCACAGCAGCTAAATGAACACTTAGTGACTAACAATCTCTGTGAACCTTTTCAATCCGGTTTCAGGGCAAATCACTCTACGGAGACAGCCCTCGCAAAAATGACTAATGATCTATTGCTAACGATGGATTCTGATGCGTCATCTATGTTGCTGCTTCTTGATCTTAGCGCCGCTTTCGATACCGTCGATCATAATATTTTATTAGAGCGTATCAAAACACGTATTGGTATGTCAGACTTAGCCTTGTCTTGGTTTAACTCTTATCTTACTGACAGGATGCAGTGCGTCACCCATAACAATGTGACCTCGGACTATGTCAAGGTAACGTGCGGAGTTCCCCAGGGTTCGGTTCTTGGCCCTGCACTCTTTAGTATTTACATGCTGCCGCTGGGTGACATCATACGCAAGTACGGTGTTAGCTTTCACTGTTATGCTGATGACACTCAACTCTACATGCCCCTAAAGCTGACCAACACGCCGGACTGTAGTCAGCTGGAGGCGTGTCTTAATGAAATTAAACAATGGATGTCCGCTAACTTTTTGCAACTCAACGCTAAGAAAACGGAAATGCTGATTATCGGTCCTGCTAGACACCAACATCTATTTAATAATACCACCTTAACATTTGACAACCAAACAATTAAACAAGGAGACTCGGTAAAGAATCTGGGTATTATCTTCGACCCAACTCTCTCGTTTGAGTCACACATTAAGAGTGTTACTAAAACGGCCTTCTTTCATCTCCGTAATATCGCTAAAATTCGTTCCATCTTGTCCACTAGCGACGCTGAGATCATTATTCATGCGTTCGTTACGTCTCGTCTCGATTACTGTAACGTATTATTTTCGGGCCTCCCTATGTCTAGCATTAAAAGATTACAGTTGGTACAAAATGCGGCTGCAAGGCTTTTGACAAAAACAAGAAAGTTTGATCATATTACGCCTATACTGGCTCACTTGCACTGGCTTCCTGTGCACTTAAGATGCGACTTTAAGGTTTTACTACTTACGTATAAAATATTACACGGTTTAGCTCCAGCCTATCTCGCCGATTGTATTGTACCATATGTCCCGACAAGAAATCTGCGTTCAAAGAACTCCGGCTTATTAGTGATTCCCAGAGCCAAAAAAAAAGTCTGCGGGCTATAGAGCGTTTTCTATTCGGGCTCCAGTACTCTGGAATGCCCTCCCGGTAACAGTTAGAGATGCTACCTCAGTAGAAGCATTTAAGTCCCATCTTAAAACTCATTTGTATAATCTAGCCTTTAAATAGACCCCCCCTTTTTTTAGACCAGTTGATCTGCCGTTTCTTTTCTTCTCTCCTCTTCTCCCCTGTCCCTTGCGAGGGGGAGTTGCATAGGTCCGGTGGCCATGGATGAAGTGCTGGCTGTCCAGAGCCGGGACCCCGGGTGGACCACTAGCCTGTGCATCGGTTGGGGACATCTCTGCGCTGCTGACCCGTCTCCGCTCGGGATGGTTTCCTGTTGGCCCCGCTGTGGACTGGACTCCCGCTGATGTGTTGGATCCACTGTGGACTGGACTTTCACAATGTTATGTCAGACCCACTCGACATCCGTTGCTTTCGGTCTCCCCTAGAGGGGGGGGGTTACCCACATATGCGGTCCTCTCCAAGGTTTCTCATAGTCATTCACCGACGTCCCACTGGGGTGAGTTTTTCCTTGCCCGTATGTGGGCTCTGTACCGAGGATGTCGTTGTGGCTTGTACAGCCCTTTGAGACACTTGTGATTTAGGGCTATATAAATAAACATTGATTGATTGATTGATTGACAATATTATGTTAGATCCACAATGGACTGGACTCTCACTATTATGTTAGATCCACTATGGACTGGACTCTCACTATTATGTTAGATCCACTATGGACTGGACTCTCACTATTATGTTAGATCCACTATGGACTGGACTCTCACTATTATGTTAGATCCACTATGGACTGGACTCTCACTATTATGTTAGATCCACTAT